>NW_020259855.1:0-4643 GCF_003255815.1 Theropithecus gelada
TTCAACAGAGGCAGATGCCTGCCAGCTGAGAGGCAGTTGGGAGACCAACAAGCTGAGCAGGCATTTCAGCAGATTCAGCAGTCAGAGTGCACCAAGAATGGTGCTTTAGTTTGGAGTTTCAAAAGGCCATACTATAATAGTGAACCAGAAATCAAGCAGCCCTCAGAAAGACTGAAACCCATCTATGTATCATCTCAATCTGATTGCATGGAGGTGGTTCAAGATTTATTAGTGCTTTTGACTTGCCTCTCCAATTTTTCATGTATAATGTCCAGCACCAAATCAAAAATAACCCAGCATAGATGAAGATAAGACACTATCACTAACACAATAGAAATAGATCCACAAAAGATTTAGATCAGGGATCAGCACATTTGTTATATAAAAGGCCAGATAATAAATATGTTATGCTTTGTTGGTCACATACAGTCTCTTGTATATTCTTTTTCTATTTTTGTTCTATATCCCTTTAAATATATAAAAACTATTCTTAGCTTGGAGATCACTCAAACACTTGTCTGGTGCAATCAGATATGTCTTTAAACTATGCTTCAAATGTTCAAGGAAATAACTGATAGGATTGAAAATTCCAGGAGAGCACAGAAGTCATAAAAAAAATTGGGCTAGGCATGGTGGCTCACGCCTATAATCGCAGCATTTTGGGAGGCCCAGATAGGAGGACTGCTTGAGCCCAGGAGTTCAAGAGCAGCCTGGGCAAGATGGTGCTACCTCATCTCTACAAAAAATTTAAAAATTAGCCAGATGTGGTGGCACAATGAACTAAGTTTAACCTTAATCTATGAAAAACACAATTAAGAATAAAATCTTAAAGTACACCCAGAAAATAACATTGAATTATCCCTCTGTAAGCATGAAACGTACAAATACAAACAAAACTATATACATTAGTAAAGAAAAATAAAAGCCTAGTATATATCCAGAGAATGGCTAGAAAATCATTACAGCAATATCAAACTTACCCAAAGAGCTTTTTTTTTTTTTTTTTGGAACTGAGTCTCACTCTGTCACCCAGGATGGAGTGCAGTGGCGCGATCTCAGCCCACTGCAACATCTACCTCCCAGGTTCAAGCAATTCTCAGCCTCCCAAGTAGCTGAGATTACAGGAGCCTGCCACCATGCCCGGCTAATTTTTTTGTATTTTTAGTAGAGACGTGGTTTCACCATCTTGGCCAGGATGATCTTGAACTCCTGACCTCACGATCTACCCGCCTCAGCCTCCCAAAGTTCTGGGATTACAGGCATGAGCCATCGTGCCTGGCCCCAAAGAGCTGCTTAGTTTCATCAGTACCACTGGATTAATAAATGTGCTTGCAATGAAGTGCTGCTCATTAAAAATCGATTCTACTCTGTTGGCATTTGCAAATAATGAAAACCATAGAATAATGCCCATGTTATAACCTGAAAGGAGCCAACTATTATGAAGTAAAGCGGAGGGAATACTTTAAACATGCAGCACCAATTGAGCTGGGGTTATAATTTCATTCTTTGTAGGCTATTGGCAGCATAAGACTTCTTGGCAGAATTTCTCACTTCCAATATAGAGTATTATTATCATCATCAGTATTTATTATGCAGGAAGGAGCTCTGATGGAAAATCTTAGTATCATGAAATTTCCTCAAAATTCTCCATTTACTCTCTGCTTCCCCAGTTCAGTTTCTTGGTACTAGTTACGCAGTTGCTTTAGAAACAGGATATGGGCTCAGCTCACTTACGCAATGATGAGCTTTATGATTAAAGCGCATAGAAATGGTGCCAGGTAAAATTCTGCTCCACAGTCAAAACAGCCAATATTTAGCTGGATTAGAAGCAGAACGTCCTGCTGTGAAGAGTAGGATTGGCCCTTAGCATGCTGTGTAGCTTGGCACCCAGAATGAACACCAGGACAAAAGGAAAATCTATAGGTAGATATATACAGATATTATCTCAAACACCAAAAATAACATTTGTGAATAAAAATAATAGAAAAACTCTTTCACATGTTGAGCCTTAAAATCTGTCAAACTAACTAATACAGTAAAAGAATGTGGAATTATATTATTTCATAAAAATCATACCTTTATGTAAACTTTATTCCCTATTTTGAAAATCTTTTAGGGCATAAATGTAACCATATTTAAAAATTTCTATGGAAACAACCAAGGACATCTTGCATTCAACTTAATTAATATACCCAAAGGAATATAAATCATTCTATTACAAAGATACATGTGTTCGTTGCAGCACTATTGATAATAGCAAAGACATGGAATTAACACAAATGCCCATCAGTAACAGACTGGATAAAGAGAATGTGGTACATATATACCATGGAATACTATGCAGCCATAAAAAGGAACGAGATCAGGTCCTTTGCAGGGACATGAATGGAGCTGGAGGCCATTAGCCTCAGCAACAGGAACAGAAAACCAAACACCACATGTTCTCACTTATAAGTGGTTGCTGAACAATGAGAATACATGGACACAGGGAGGGGAACAACACATGCTGGGGCCTGTCGGGGGATGGGGTGGGGAGAGCATTAGGAAAAACAGCTAATGCATGCTGGGCTTAATACCTAGGTGATGGGTTGATAGGTGCAAAAACCACCATGGCATACATTTACCTATGTAACAAACCTGTACATCCCACACACGTACCCCAGAACTTAAAATAAAAATAAAAATTAATTTTAAAAATCATCTTACCTGTGTAAAAAGTATAAACTGAGCAAATTGCCAGGGAAGCATAAAAGCCACATTGGAAAGACAGAGTGCAACGAAGGGCCTTCTATCATTGCTCGAGGTCCTTAATAGAGAGAATTGATACCAATAAGTTTCACCCTAAAAACAGGCTGTCATTAAAAGGAAAGACTAATTGCAAAATGATAAAATCTAAATTATTCCATTACCTTTACTATAATACAACAAAATATAGTTAACTTTTTAAAGCATACTAAAAAGAACTTGAAATACTTCATGCCTTGCATGAAGCAATCAAAATTAGAGTTTTAAAAATAACATTGTAATTTACCACTAAATATTTTAAATACAAAAGCTTGTTTTCCTCTACATCTGCATGACATTAGAAATTTAATACTCCAGCAAGGAGGTCAGAAAATAGGACGCGGCGCTGCCCCTGCACACCTCAACATGCTTCTCCTGTATGTGCAGCAACAACTTTACATACCACCACTTTTATGTTTCAAAATACATTGAAGAGAAATGTAAGTGCTGACAAAGTAATAAGTTAACAACTATGGGAAAAATTTGAGGAAAAGGAATCTTAAAAAATTAAAAAATCATTCTAGAATTCAGTTGAAGTGTGTGGAAGTTTAAATTGTCCATTCTCCATTACTGATATGTATTGGGAACCAGTATCTTTTACCACAGAGAATTACAATAACTTTTAGACATGAAAAAAGAAACACAAATGTTTTACATAAATAATAAAACTGTAACTGTTCCTTTAATAAATGCGGTGTTGGATTTTGATGAATCTTTGTACAATCATATATAAATTTTCAAAAACAAAATTCTAAATGTTCATATTGTTTACTGTTATCATAAAATACTCATTATGTACTTTGTAATCTTAAATTTTTCAAACAAAAATTACTTTTGACTAAGATACAGAGTATAGCACATGCCCTCAATGATACAACCCTAAATATTCTAATTAAGACATTTTATTCCATGAAACCCCTGACTGACCAGACTGATATTACTTCAAAAAAAAATAAAAATAACCCACCTTCCTAGAAATTAAACTGGGAGTGAATAGCAAAGGGTGATGAAGAATGGGCAGCTTCCATCACCTAATCTTTGAGAGAAGGCAAAGTGTACAGCAAAGATACAGAAATCTGAATGAGGAGGAGGTTCCTAAATCCAAATTCAACCCCAGAATATACTCGTCAGGTTTGTAAGAAATCAGAAGTTAGCCTGCTCCATTCTCAAGGTTTGTGCCACCCCAGTACACTACTATTTACCACTCTTCAATTAGCTTTATATGAGTGCCACAAATATTTGCATGGATGTGTGCACCAGTGGTACTTTTAAATACATATAACTGGCTGGGCACAGTGGCTCACGCCTGTAATCCCAGCACTTCGGGAGGCCGAAGCGGGCGGATCACTTGAGGTCAGGAGTTTGAGACCAGCCTGGCCAACATGGTAAAACCCTGCCTCTACTAAAAATACAAAAATTAGCGGGGGGTGGTGGTGTGTACCTGTAATCCCAGCTACTTGGGAGGCTAAGGCAGGAGAATCGCTTGAACCCGGGAAGCAGAGGTTGCAGTGAGCCGACTGTGCCACTGCACTCCAGCCTGGGTGACAGAGCAAGACTTCATCTCTAAATAAATACATAAAAATTTATGTATGTGTGGATGATTCATAAATTTACTGTTTTAAAAAACCAGGAAGACAAACAAATGAGTTTTATATAAGGCAGAATCTGCCAGGGACTAGTAGGTGAAGAATGGGGTCCTCTGGGAATTTGGAGGAGCTAGTGATCATTATTTCATTCAGTGAGAGTTCTCATTAGTATTCTATCAAACTTATTTCTCTGATAAGGCTATTTATACTACTACCACTTACGGGGTTTTTTGTTCATTTCTCAGACCTCTTAAATATCTAAAATGCTTATAA
>NW_020259856.1:0-4642 GCF_003255815.1 Theropithecus gelada
GCAGTGAGCTGAGATCCGGCCACTGCACTCCAGCCTGGGTGACAGAGTGAGACTCCGTCTCAAAAAAAAAAAAAAAAAAAAAAAAAAAGAAATGCCTGAACCAAAAGGAAGTTACAACTCTCTCCATAGCCCATTTTGTGGGTGCCTCAGTAGAAAATCAGGCAACCTGCAGTAATGCATCCTGCATTAGTGCATCTGTAAGCTTTAAGGACTTGAGATAGAAGTAGCAATGATACAAGCTTACATAAATCATTATTTGACAATTTTAATTAAATTTCTATTTATTTGGTTTTGTGGATTTTGCATAATACATTGTTTTTGGGTGGGGTTGGAGTCTTACTCTGTCCCCCAGGCTGGAGTGCAGCGGCGCAATCTCGGCTCACTGCAACCTCTGCCTCCCATGTTCAAGTGATTCTCCTGCCTCAGCCTCCCGAGTAGCTGGAACCACCACGCCCAGCTCATTTTTGTATTTTTAGTAGAGATGAGGTTTCACCATGTTGGCCAGGTTGGTCTGGAACTCCTGATCTCAGGTGATCCACCTGCCTCGGCCTCCCAAAGTGCTGGGATTATAGGTGTGAGCCACTGTGCCCAGCCCGTAACATGTTTTTAACTTTTTTCTTTACATATAAAGTCTCACTCTGTCACCTGGGGCACAATCGTGGCTCACTGTAGCCTTGACCTCCCAGGCCCAAGTGATCCTCCCACCTCAGTCTCCCAAGTAGCTGGGATGACAGTGTGTACCACCATGCCTAGCTGATTTTTAAATTTTGTAGCAATGGGGTTCTCACTCTGTTGCCCAGGCTGGTCTTGAACTCCTGGGCTCAAGAGATCCTCTTGCCCCAGCCTCCCAAAGTGCTGGGATTGCATGTGTGGCCCACCAGGCCCAGCCAACGTTAATTTTTTATTTCAGTCAATGTGTGCTATCTTCAATCAGAAACCACAACAAAAAATTAAAAATGTATTATGCAAAATTCACAAGACAAAATTAGTGTAAAAATATGAATAAGTAAACTGTCAAATAATGATTTTTGTAAGTTTGTAGGATTTGTGCTTCTGACCTGTACCAAGACCTCGGGACCCCCAGGTTGGAGAACTGAGCGCTGGCACAGTGGAGTCAAGAGGATGGAGCCCGGTGGGGGTGCGTTCTCCTCTGGGCTCACACACTGCACACCTTCTCTCATCTGACCATCCCAAATGGCGTGAAATGCCCAGGCAGCACCATCAAAGCCCCCTTCCCTTGTGAAGACAGCCTACCACATTCAAAGGAAAAGAACTAGCTTGAACACATTCCGCAGTTGAACAGGGAGACACGGGAGAGGATCCTTACCTTTTCAACATCATCAGCATAGGCAGAAAGACCTGGCTTCAGTGCTTTGAAGGTTTCATGGGTCAAGGTGGGAGTTTCTAAGGGGAAAACATGTTGAAAAGGGTACAACTATGAATACACACACGAGAACACATACAATCACAACTAGCCACACTTTTTAAAGACAGACACTGACAATACAGACCAATCCCCAAGTGGCAGGGGCCCTTCAGCTATTCCTTGTCTAAATTCTGACTCTTTGCTCATCAGAACAAGATGAGTATAATACCTAATGTCTTGGCCAGAACGTTACTTATTATTTTTTAAAAATTATATTTATTATAATTATTTTTTAAAAATTATATTTATTATAATTATTTTTTTTTTAAAGAGATGGGCTCTTGCTATGTTGCCCAGGCTGGTCTTGAACTTTTGGGCTCAAGCAATCCTCCTATCTCAGCCTTCTGAGTAGCTGGGACTACAGTTGCAAGCTACTGTGCCCTGCATTTTACTTTTTAAGAATCCAACTTTACGGCCGGGCACGGTGGCTCACGCCTGTAATTCCAGCACTTTGGGAGGCTGAGGTGAGCAGATCATGAGGTCAGGAGTTTGAGACCATCCTGGAGAATATGGTGAAACCCCGTCTCTACCAAAAATACAAAAAAATTAGCTGGGTGTGGTGGCGGGTGCCTGTAGTCCCAGCTACTTGGGAGGCTGAGGCAGGAGAATTGCTTGAACACGGGAGGTGGAGGTTGCAGTGAGCCAAGATGACACCACTGCACTCCAGCCTGGGTGACAGAGCGAGACTCCATCTCAAAAATAAATAAATAAATAAAAAATAAAAATCCAACTTAACTGAAGATAATTTACATACGAAACAACTACATCGGTGTTACATTTTAACACAGTTAATTCTTGCTAATTCAATAAACAGAGGAACAGGACAAGTGACTTCAAATTGAAAATAGGAACACCATTTCCTTGATTCTGAAATGAATTTATTACAGGGTTCTCAAGATTAGGTTTTTTCTTCACTTTAAAAAATGCACTGTTTTAAACTATCAGGAGTGGCATGAACTCGTGCATGCAACAAGGAGGAATACTAAATTCAGACACGAAGACTGGACCAGAAAAGATCAGGGACAAAACTTTTTGCAAGGTCTTTTCTCTCCAAAGAGAAAACCCTGGGACATGGCTCCAAAAGCATCGCAGGCTGATGTCTATTGCACACTTAGCTTTGAAGAAGCTTTACTTTTTAATTAATTATTAAGTTTTAAAAAGTTCCATTAAAAATTTTTTTTTTGAGATGGAGTTTCATTCTTGTTGTCCAGGCTGGAGTGCAATAGCATGATCTTGGCTCACTGCAACCTCCGCCCACCAGATTCAAGCGATTCTCCTGCCTTAGCCTCCTGCATAGCTGGGATTACAGGCTTTGAAGCCACTTTTAGAGATAAGCATATATGGCATCTAAATATTTCACTACTGTAATAAGTTACAAAATAAATGGAGTCAAAAGTAAATACAATACACCACCCAGCTTTGGAGTCTCCAGCGCCAGCAGAACCGTGCAATGCCAGGATGGTGTCTACCCCACAGGTTCTAGGTCAGCCAAGAAGAGCGTGGGACACCAGGGGACCTGCCTGACAGGGGCTGCAAACTCTCACTGGCTATGGCTAGAGACACATGGAGGGCGAACCTCAGGGTCACAGGCACGAGACGGGTATCAGGGAACCAAGGGAAGAGGGTGGTCGGAGAGCAGAGGAAAGGGTGGCAAGGGGGACCCCTCAAGAGAAGCCGCCCATCCCGGCCTGAGGCCCACCCTAGAAGCACAGCCAACGGGGTCCAGGCTCCAGCTCCCTTCTCCAGCTGAGACCCCTCTCGGCTGTTGCCCCTGGCCATCTTGGCCCACCTGGCAGCTCCTGGTCAAGCCCAGGAGCCTTTGCTATTTATCTGGCTTTCCTGATTTTCTGGCTCCCATGGGCCTGAATCTGGGGATACTTCCTGTCTGAACTCCCCACAAAGCCCCAAACAGCCACTGGCCTAAATCCTGGTCCTAGCCACCTGACCTGCTGGTGAATGTGGGGAGGGGACGGGCCACCAAACACCCTCAAGGTCTCAGCTGCCCTTCAGCATGATCACCACTCACTAGTGTAAGAATGATCTGGGACTCCCGGGAAATTCAGATTCTTGGACCCCAGCCTACATCGGCGTCAGCATCTCTGGGAAATTGCATTTAGACAAGCTCCCAGGTGAGTCTGCGGCAGGGGACCTGGCCAACACCGTAGCACAGGGGAGAAGATCCCGAGAGCCCTGCCATGAGAGGCGGGTACCTCTGGGGGGCCGGGCGAACTGGAAGACGTGTACTCGGGTGCCAGTGCTTCCTGCATCAAACATGATCCCGTAGAAGACCTCGTGCCCGTCTGCAGCTGTCCCCTGGGGACTGTGGGCCTGCTGACCCCACCGGGTCCCCGGGGCTGCCCTGGTGATGCTGAAGAAGGCCTGGGTGGCGGTGGCCCGGTGCCACTTGATGTAGGCAACATAGATGAACAGGCCCACACACAGCCCCAGGGGGTATGCCACCTTCGCCACCCGCAGGCTCCCGTGGTTGGATATTTTTCTCATCCTTGTCTGCCAAGGACCGTGCTGCGGCTGCTGGTGGGAAGGGGGAGAGGCAGGAAGAGCACGTTAGGGTGCCAAGTTCCAAGGAGAGTCAGACGTCCCCAGGTCCAGGGACAAAATGTTCAACCTGAAACCGCTCCATGTTCCCCACAGGAATCAGAAGCTTCATTTGATCCTCATAATGATTCCAGAAGGTGTGAGCCCATCTCACGGAAGAGGAACTGAGGTTTATAAAGGCAGGACAGCCTGCTCAAGGTCGCACACCTTGCAGGTGCTGACCTGGCGCACAGGCCACAGCTGCTGCCTCCTCTAAGGGAGGGTCCCACCGGCAGCTTGGGACACATGGCGATTTATGTAAAAAAAAGCCACATGTAAATGGTGTTCCCAAACTGTTCATGGGAACAGAAGCACATATCTGATTCAGTCTTTCAATCCTCAGTTATTCTTCTATTCAGGCAATTTACTTTTCGAAAGGTTTAAACTCCAGCCCTTGGGCAACTACTGAGAGCCCCAGACAAACCTGAAAAATGTAGCTCGTTTTTCTGGAAGTTTCTTTTTTTTTTTTTTTTTTTTTTTTTGAGACGGAGTCTTGCTCTGTCGCCCAGGCTGGAGTGCAGTGGCCGGATCTCAGCTCACTGCAAGCTCCGCCTCCCGGGTTCACGCCATTCTCCTGCCTCAGCCTCCCGAGTAGCTGGGACTACAGGCGCCCGCCACCTC
>NW_020259857.1:0-4641 GCF_003255815.1 Theropithecus gelada
TGTCTAAAACACCAAAAGCAATGGCAGCAAAAGCCAAAATTGACAAATGGGATCTAATTAAACTAAAGAGCTTCTGCACAGCAAAAGAAACTACCATCAGAGTGAACAGGCAACCTACAGAATGGGAGAAAATTTTTGCAATCTACTCATCTGACAAAGGGCTAATATCCAGTACCTAAAAGAACTCAATCAAATTTACAAGAAAAAAACAAACAACCCCATCAAAAAGTGGGCAAAGGATATGAACAGACCCTTCTCAAAATAAGACATTCATACAGCCACCAGACACATGAAAAAATGCTCATCATCACTGGCCATCAGACAAATGCAAATCAAAACCACAATGAGATACCATCTGACACCAGTTAGAAAGGCAATCATTAAAATGTCCGGAAGCAACAGGTGCTGGAGAGGATGTGGAGAAATAGGAGCACTTTGACACTGTTGGTGGGACTGTAAACTAGCTCAACCATTGTGGAAAACAGTGTGGTGATTCCTCAAGGATCTAGAACTAGAAATACCATTTGACCCAGCCATCCCATTGCTGGGGATATACCCAAAGGATTATTAGTCATGCTGCTATAAAGACACATGCACACGTATGTTTATTGCGGCACTATTCACAATAGCAAAGACTTGGAATCAACCCAAGTGTCCATCAGTGACAGACTGGATTGAGAAAACGTGGCACATATACACCATGGAATACTATGCAGCCATAAAAATGGATGAGTTTGTGTCCTTTGTAGGGACATGGATGCAGCTGGAAACTATCATTCTTAGCAAACTATCACAAGAACAGAAAACCAAATACCGCATATTCTCACTCATAGGTGGGAATTGAAGAATGAGATCACTTGGACACAAGAATGGGATCATCACACACCGAGTCCTATGGTGGGGAGGGTGTAGGAGGTAGGGACAGCATTAGGAGCTATACCTAATGTAAACGATGAGTTAATGGGTGTAGCACACCAATATGGCACATGTATACATATGTAACAAACCTGCACGTTGTGCACATGTACCCTAGAACTTAAAGTATAATAATAATAAAAAAGACATTAGGACTACCATTTGATCCAGCAATCTCATTACTTGGTATATATCAAAAAGAAAACAAATTATTATACCAAAAGACACACATGCTCATATGTTCATTGCAGCAAAACTCACAATAGAAAAGACATTGAATCAAACTAAGTGCCCATCAACAGTGAATTACATTGTTAAAAATGTGGTACACATACACAATGGAATACTGTGAAGCCATAAAAAACAATGAATTCATGTCCTTTGCCGCAACAAGGATGCAATTGGAGACCATTGTCCTAAGCATATTAACACAGTAATATTAAGCTAAATACCACATACTCTCACTTATAAGTGGGAGTCAAACATTGGGTACTCATGGATATAATTATGGAAACAAATTTGAAAAATCAACTATCAGGTAATACGCACACTACCTGGGTGATGGGATCGATAGTACCCAAACCTCAGCTTCATACAATATGCCCATGAAACAAACCTGTGTATGCACACCCTGAATCTGAAATAAAAGTTGAAATTATATTTTAAAAAATAAATAAATAAATAAAATTAAAAATAGGCAATGTACCTGAATACACATTTCTCAAAAGAAGACATACAAATGGCCAAAAAGTATTATTATCAACAATACAAAAAAAAAAAAAAAGTGTTATCAAACATGTGGAAAAAAAGGCACACTTGCAAATTGTTGGTGGAAATGCAAATTAGTACAGCCATTATGGAAAATAGTATACAACTGGTCAAAAAATGAAAAACAGAACATATGATCAATCCAATAATCCCACTACTGAATATATGTACAAAGAAAATGGAATCAGTATGTCAAAGGGTTATCTGCATTCCCATGTTCATTGCAGCATTATTTGTAATAGCCAAAATGTGGAATCAACTTAAGCATCCATTACAGATGAATAGATAAAGAAAATGTGCTCTATATACACAATGTAATACTATTCAGCCTTGAAAAAACAAAATCCTGTATTTTCAAGAACACAGAATAAACATGGAGGACACTTATTTCAGTGAAATAGGACAGACAAAACCACATGATCGCACTGATACGTGGATCCAAAAAAGCTGGATTCATGGAAATGGTAGAATGGTAATTACTAGGACTAGGGTGGGAATGAGGGTGGAGAGATGTTGGTCAAAAGGTAAAAAATTTCAGTCAGTTAGATAGGAGAAATAAATAAAAATATCTGTTGTAAAATATGGTGACTATAGTTAGTAATAATATGCTGTATTCTTGAAAACTACTGAGTGTAGATTTTTAGCAGTCTCACCACACAAAAAAAGAGAAGTATGTGAAGTAAAGCATGTATTTATTAGCTTGATTTAACCATTATATAATGTACACATATTTCAACACAATATGTTTTACATAATAAATATATGCAATTTTATTCACCAATAAAAAATAAATAGAAATGTTTACAAAAATAGAAAATGAGGTATATATACACAGTAGAATAATATACAAACCAAAAAGAAGACAATTCTGTCAATAGCGAAAATGTGGATGAATCTAGAAGATATTATGCTAACTAAAATAAACTCAACACAAAGACAAATCCTACATGATCTTACTGATATGTGGAATCTAAAAAATTCAAATTTACAGAAGGTGAGAGTGGAGTGGTGGTTACCAGAGGCTGAAGGGATGGGGGTGGTTCTAGGGAGGTGTTGGTTGAAAGGGTGTAAAGTTTCAGTTAGACTGGAGGAATACATTGTATTATCTATAGCACAGCATGGTGGTCACACTTAATAATAATAACAGTGATAATGTTCTATATTTCAATATTGCTGTGAGTAGATATATTTTATTTAATATATTTAAGCCTAGCCTTTCTAACTGCTACAGAAAGAGGAGCTAAACAATTGTTGTAAATATGCTTATCTTACAAAAAATAAGTTCACTTCACATTCATGTAATAAATCTAATCTTTGTTTTATTGATTTTAAGATTAGCAAAGACCTTATCTTAATACTCTTTACAAATTTTATGTAAATCTAAAATTATTCCATAAGAAAAATTTTATGTACAAAAAAGATAAAAGTCTGAAGGATGTTTTAGTTTGGGTATTTCACTTTATATTCACTGAATATTGAAAAAATTAAAATAGTATCAAATAATACACACAGTCATATAACCTCCTAAAAATACGTTGAGGAACCTACTTACTTTTATGTGTCATTTTCGATAGTCAAGGTTTTTTGCTATGCTATACTGTAAAAAGTAATTAATGAAGGGACTTACTCTTTTTTTCCTAATAGCACACTCAACAATATTAGTGGATTCCTTGTGTTATTCACTAAGGTCCTTGGTCAGTAATTTCTGATTATATTTTATGCAAAACACTTTGAAAACACCTTGTGCTACATTTTAAAGTTTATTATAATCCACCTTTCTGACCAATCACAGCTGTTGCAAAAAGTTGGAACACTTGGAAAAATAAAATTATTTTCAAAAATATTTCTTTGTCTCTTTGTTATTATTATTATTATTATTATCATTATCATTATCATACTTTAAGTCCTAGGGTACATGTACATAATGTGCAGGTTTGTTACATATGTATATTTGTGCCATGTTGGTGTGCTGCACCCATCAACTCGTCACCATCCATCAACTCGTCATTTACATCAGGTATAACTCCCAATGCAATCCCTCCCCCTTCCCACCTCCCCATGATAGGCCCCGGTATGTGATGTTCCCCTTCCCGAGTCCAAGTGATCTCATTGTTCAGTTCCCACCTATGAATGAGAACATGCAGTGTTTGGTTTTCTGTTCTTGTGATAGTTTGCTGAGAATGATGGTTTCCAGTTGCATCCATGTCCCTACAAAGGACAGGAACTCATCCTTTTTTATGGCTGCATAGTATTCCATGGTGTATATGTGCCACATTTTCTTAATCCAGTCTGTCACTGATGGAGATTTGGGTTGATTCCAAGTCTTTGCTATTGTGAATAGTGCCGCAATAAACATACGTGTGCATGTGTCTTTATAGCAGCATGATTTGTAATCCTTTGGGTATATACCCAGTAATGGGACGGCTGGGTCATATGGTACATCTAGTTTTAGATCCTTGAGGAATCGCCATACTGTTTTCCATAATGGTTGAACTAGTTTACAATCCCACCAACAGTGTAAAAGTGTTCCTATTTCTCCACATCCTCTCCAGCACCTGTTGCTTCCTGACTTTTTAATGATTGCCATTCTAACTGGTGTCAGATGGTATCTCATTGTGGTTTTGATTTGCATTTCTCTGATGGCCAGTGATGATGAGCATTTTTTCATTTGTCTGTTGGCTTTATGAATGTCTTCTTTTGAGAAATGTCTGTTCATATCCTTTGCCCACTTTTTGATGGGGTTGTTTGTTTTTTTCTTGTAAATTTGTTTGAGTTCTTTGTAGGTTCTAGATATTAGCCCTTTGTCAGATGAGTAGATTGCTAAAATTTTCTCCCATTCTGTAGGTTGCCTGTTCACTCTGATGGTACTTTCTTTTGCTGTGCAGAAGCTCCTTAGTTTAATTAGATCCCTTTTGTCAATTTTGGCTTTTGCTGCCATTGCTTTTGGTGTTTTAGACA
>NW_020259858.1:0-4639 GCF_003255815.1 Theropithecus gelada
TTTTTCATTCCTATCAACAGTGTATGAGGGTTTCCTTTCCTCCACATCTCCACCAACATTTGTTATTGCCTGTTTTTTATTTTTTAGATAAAAGCCATTTTAACTGGGGTAAGAAGATACCTCACTGTAGTTTTGATTTGCATTTCTCTGTTGAGCGAGGATTTTGAACACCTTTTTATGTAGCTGCTTGCCATTTAAATGTCTTCTTTTGAGAAATGTCTATTTAGATCTTTTGGTTACTTTTAATCAGATTACTACTTCTTTAGATAGAGATATTTGAGCTCCATGTATATTCTGCTTATTAATCTCTTGTTTACAAATAATAGTTTTCAAATATTTTATCTCATTCTGTGAGTTGTCTCTTCACTTTGCTGATTGTTTCTTTTGTTTTGCAGAAGGTTTTAAGCTTGATGTAATTCCATTTATCTATTTTTGCTTTGGTTGTCTGTGCCATTGTGGCAATACTCAAGAAATCTTTACCCAGGTAAGTGTCCTTGAGAGTTTCCCCATTGTTTTCTTTCAGTAGATTTGCAGTTTCAGGTATTATACTTACATTTTTAATCCATTTTGTTTGGTTTTTGTATATGGTGAAAGATAGGGATCTAGTTTCATTTGCCTGCATATGAATATCCAATTTTACCAGCATCATTTATTGAAGAGACTGTCCTTTCCCCCAATTTATGTTGTATGTTCTTAGAATCTTTGTTGAAAATGAATTCATTGTAGATGTATGGATTTATTTCTAGGTTCTCAATTCTGTTCCAATGGTCTATGTGCTTTTTTCTGTTTGTTTTATTTTGTTTTTGCCAATATCATGCTGTTTTGATTACAACAGCTCTGTAGTATAATTTGAAGTCGGGTAATATGATTCTTCCTGTTTTTGTTTTGTTTTGTTTTTGCTTAAGATGCCTTAGGCTATTCTGGGTATTTTGTAAATTTTAGGAGGTATTTTTTTTCTGTGTCTATGAAGAATGTCACAGATATTTTGTTATGAATTGTACTGAATTTGTAGATTGCTTAGGGTAGTACGGACAAAAATTTAAACAATATTGATACTTCCAATTTATGGACATGGAATACCTTTTCATTTTTTGTGTCCTCTCCAATTTCTTTCATCAATGTATTATAGTTTTATTATAGAGATATTCTACTTTGATTAAGTTTATTCCGAGGTATTTTATGTATAGCTACTGTAAATTGAATTACATTTCTTGATTTCTTTTTCAGATTGTTCACTATTGGCATATAGAAATGCTTTTTTTTGTGTGTTAATTTTGTATTTTGCAACTTTGCTGAATTTGTGTATCATTCTAATAGTTCTTTGGTGGAGTCTTTAGATTTTTTCTAAATATAAAATAATATAATCTACAAACAAGGACAATGTAACTCATTCATTTCCCATTTGGATGCTTTTTATTTCTTTCTCTTTTCTGGGTGCTCTAGTTAGGACTTCCAGTACTGTGCTGAATAATAGTGGTGAAAGTAGTAATCCTTGTTGTGTTCCAGATCTTAGAGGAAAGGCTTTCAGTTTTTACATATTCAGTATGATACTAGCTGTGAGTCTGTCAAACATGGCTCTTATTATGTTGTGGTATGTTACTTCTATCCCCAGTTTTTTTGAAGGTATTTTTATGAAAAGATACATATTTTATCAAATGCTTTTTTAGCATTAATTAAAATTATGATACTGTTTTTATTTTTCATTCTGTTATATATCACATCAGTTGATTTGCATATGTTGAACCATCCCTCTACCCTTGAAATAAATCCTATCCAAAAGGTCAAGATAAATGACCTTTTGCATGTGTTATTAACTGCAGTATGCTAGTATTTTGCTGAGAATTTTTGCATCAATGTTCATCAGAGATATTGTCTTGTAGACTTTTTTTTTTTTTTTTGATGTGTCTTCATCTGGTTTGGTATCAGGGTAATGTTAGTCTTGTAACATGAGTATAAAGTATTCTCTCTTTACATCCCTGTAATCGCAAGGACTTCATGTCTAAAACACCAAAAGCAATGGCAACAAAAGCCAAAATTGACAAATGGGATCTAATTAAACTAAAGAGCTTCTGCACAGCGAAAGAAACTACCATCAGAGTGAACAGGCAACCTACAGAATGGGAGAAAATTTTTGCAATCTGTTCATCTGACAAAGGGCTAATATCCAGAACCTACAAAGAACTCAAACAAATTTACAAGAAAAAAACAACCCCATCAAAAAGTGGGCAAAGGATATGAACAGAAATTTGTCAAAAGAAGACATTCATACAGCCAACAGACACATGAAAAAATGCTCATCATCACTAGCCATCAGAGAAATGCAAATCAAAACCACAATGAGATACCATCTCACACCACTTAGAAAGGCAATCATTAAAAAGTCAGGAAACAACAGGTGCTAGACAGGATGTGGAGAAATAGGAACACTTTTACACTGTTGGTGGGATTGTAAACTAGTTCAACCATTATGGAAAACAGTATGGCGATTCCTCAAGGATCTAGAACTAGAAGTACCATATGACCCAGCCATCCCATTACTGGGTATATACCCAAAGGATTATAAATCATGCTGCTATAAAGACACATGCACACGTATGTTTATTGAGGCACTATTCACAGTAACAAAGACTTGGAATCAACCCAAATGTCCATCAGTGACAGACTGGATTAAGAAAATGTGGCACATATACACCATGGAATACTATGCAGCCATAAAAAAAGATGAGTTTGTGTCCTTTGTAGGGACATGGATGCAGCTGGAAACCATCATTCTCAGCAAACTATCGCAAGAACAGAAAACCAAACACCGCATGTTCTCACTCATAGGTGGGAACTGAACAATGAGATCGGGAAGGGGGACATCATACACCGGGGCCTATCATGGGGAGGGGGGAGGGGGGAGGCATTGCATTGGGAGTTATACCTGATGTAAATGACGAGTTGATGGGTGCGGCACGCCAACATGGCACAAGTATACATATGTAACAAATCTGCACGTTATGCACATGTACCCTAGAATTTAAAGTATAATAATAATAAAAAAAAAGAAAAGTATTTTTTATTCTTGACATTATCCAGGGATGTCTTCATTATAGGAATGACACTGCATTCAATTGCACACATGGTGATCCTTTTCTCCAGGCATCAGAGGCAATCTCAGCGCCTTCAGAGCACCAGCTTCTCTCCATGAGCCGTCCCAGAGAAAAGGGCCACTCAGACCATTCCGCTGTTAGTGAGCTACTTTCGGGTCATGTGCTGGGTAGAACTCACCATCTCATCTTCTTCAACCCTGCTGTGAAAGTGTAACCCAGTCATCCTGAGTATGTAGAACCTTGTGGGCAATGTCTACGCCACTGTGGTTACACTCGTATAAATCAGCTCTGATAAAAAGATAGTTGTCATTCTCCAAAATATGTAAAGTGCTATAAAGCTTTAAAAAGTTGACGATGGAAAACATTTTCAGAAAATAGTCATCTCCTATAGTTAAACTGTTCAAGTAGCCCTGGAGTTCTTTTTATCTTATTTAATAAAATGCATGGAATCACACTTTTATTACATTTATATGCTTTAAACTGATGCATCCAAGGACCATGTAATTTCTTTAATTCAATGGGTCTACCATGGGTTGACATTTCTTACATTTTTATTTTCATTTTATCTTGGTAGCAGAAAATGTTTCTCTCGAAGTGTATTCTTTTTTTTTTTTTTTTTTTTTTTGAGACAGTTTCACTCTGTAGCTGAGGCTGGAGGGCAGTGGTGCAATCTCAGCTCACTGCAACCTCCACTTCCTGGGTTCAAGTGATTCTCCTGCCTCAGCTTCCTGAGCAGCTGGGATTACAGGCACGCACTACCATGCCCGGTTAATTTTTGTATTTTTAGTAGAGATGGGAGTTCACCATGTTGGTCAGGCTGGTCTTGAACTCCTGACCTCATGATCCGCCCGCCTCAGCCTCCCACAGTGCTGGGATTACAGACATGAGCCACAGCACCCAGCCTTGAAGTGTACTCTTAACAATCTTCTATTGGTAATAAAATTTCTCAATGTTTTGACTTTTGAAAATATTTTAATTTACTCTTCTTTATGAAAGATACTTTAGCTAAGTATCCAATTTTAGCTTCTTTTATTATTATTATACTTTAAGTTCTAGGGTACATGTGCACAATGTGCAGGTTTGTTACATATGTATACATGTGCCATATTGGTGTGTTGCACCCATTAACTCATCATTTACATTAGGTATATCTCCTAATGCTATCCCTCCTCTCTCCCACAATAGGCCCCGGTGTGTGATACTCCCCTTCCTGTGTCCAAGTGATCTCACTGTTCAATTCCCACCTATGAGTGAGAACACACGGTGTTTGGTTTTCTGTTCTTCCGATAGTTTGCTGAGAATGATGGTTTCCAGCTGTATCCATGTTCCTACAAAGGACACAAACTCATCCTTTTTTATGGCTGCATAGTATTCCATGGTGTATATGTGCCACATTTAGAATGGGAGAAAATTTCTGCAATCTACTCATCTGACAAAGGGCTAATATCCAGAACCTACAAAGAACTCAAACGAATTTACAAGAATTTTAGCTTTTATACTATACTTGTTCGTTAGAACTTCCCTGAGAAATATGTCAATTTGGATTT
>NW_020259859.1:0-4638 GCF_003255815.1 Theropithecus gelada
GTCCCTCCTACTTTATCCACCAGCCACAAAACTCTGTGGAATGGTCAAGGAAACAGCCCCAAAAAATATTCCCCATCTAAGTCAGTAATATACTTTGGTTTGCTAAACATGTATAAAATAGTGAGTGATTCATTTACATTTAGGTTAATATGAGGATATGGCAAGATCAGAAGTTATGGGAATCTAGGATCTCACTAATATTATTTTTGGGTCCACTCATTTGGGTAATAGGTTCTGGGAAAGATGACTGAGTAGGTTATGCGAGGGTACCACAGAGCATAGACCCTCTGGACCTCTTCCCCCTTCACCTCTTTAGAGATTGTCTTCAAGACTCAGACTTTCCCAGGACATTAATTAATGACAATACGACTAACTGGGTTTTTCATTACAGAAGAAATAGAAAATGCTTTGCAGAAGAGAAGATGGTAGGGAAATAATATCTTCAGAAACTGACACCAAATTTCACACTGAACTTAGTGAAAGATGCATCTTGTGAAATGCACTAATTCTTTGTATTTTTTTTTTTACAGGGTTTTGGAGACATATTACACAGGTGAGTATGTACCTAGATTTTAGCATACGTTCTTTTAGTTTCCACAAATATTAAAGCAGGTTCTACCAAAGTCATGGCATAAATGATTAAGATATTGATACTACTTTTTTTTGGCATCTACTTTCATTCCCACACCAGAAAAGACAAGACCACTAAATAAATACATAAATAGATAGTGAAATAAAATTTTAAAAATGTTTATTCCTGATTTTGTTTTATTTCTTAAAAGCCTGCATAGGTGAAAGATAAAGTTTTGTTTTGTGGATAGTGAGAAAGTCGCCAGAGGAAACAGGAGAGAAGTGGGGGGAAGTATTTTGGCAGTGAAAAAGTGTTGGTGATTTGTTGTTTATACATATATACATATCAGTTAACAGTTCTGAAAAATAGATTGAAAAAACTGCGGAGTGTTAGAACTGTATAAGTCCCTAGGGAAGCTTGTTTCTAAAAAGCAGATCTTGCTGCCTAGAACAAGTTTCGCATCCTTTATCCTGAAAAGGAAACAGCAGATGCTGCAGTCTCCCCAGAACCCCACTATTTCAGACAAAGATCTTAGGAGAGTCTGCCAAGAAGTGGAACTCAGAATTTCATTTCTAAATATTCTCAAGGCCATAAGGCTAAGGCACCTTACATATTTGGGGCAAAAAAAGAGAAAGATCAGACTGAATTCTGACTCAGACTCCCCCACCATGCTTTAAAATTCAGAAACTATAAATAGTAATTAATTTCAAATAGGAAGTAATAATTTTTGAATTGTCAAATTTGTGGATTCAAAGGATTCTCATGAAATGTCTTTCAAATACAAATAGTGATTTTTATTTATTTTATGGTTGTAGATGTTGTAACTGCTGGTTTTTCCTTGCAGGAGTGAGTCCGTGCTGCTGCACATGCCCCAGCCTCTGAATCTAGAGCTCAGTGCAGGGCCCATCACTGGACTGAGGGACAGGCTCAACCAGTTCCGAGGTAAGTCTCCACCCACAGGCAGCACTCCCACTATCTAAATATTATTATTGTTAGAATCACATAGGTAATATTTCACCCTTTATCAAATATTTTACTTCTTTATAGCCATAAGTGAACAATATAATCATGCGATCCTTTTGTATCTGTGTCTGTATTTATAACAGACTTACAGCATTAAGTTTGAAAGATTGTGAAAAACAAATACATTATCGCCTCATATGTACTGAGTTACATAATGGGAAAAAGGAGTAGTGTAGCAAATCTTAAAAAGAAGCAAATGAAACAATGCTCAGAATGAAAGTGAGTTATTTAATGTTAAATACAAAATTTTACATTTCTTTAGTGTATTCATTTGAACAGCTAAGAACTATTCTTTTGGGGAATATAGTTTACTGGAGATTCTTGGGGTTTTTTTTATTTTTTTAAATGGTTATATATTATGTATTGCAAAAAAATTAGTTAATGGGTAAAAATAAAAAGAAGAAATCATTTTGTGAAAACAAGTAAAATTACAAACAAAAAGAAGTTCAGTTTAATTGCAATATGATAAGCGACATGTTAAGTCTAAAATCCAGCTTCAGCCCCGAGCTAGCATTGAGGACCACAGAGAGACTGATTTTAACTGTTCAAATGAATACACTCAAAGATTTTGCAGAATCTGCTTTAAATTGTCAGTTATGACATGTACTTATAGATTTTTATCCAGTTAGCTAGAGCAGTTCTTGCGTAACTGAAAGTCTTCACATTCTTTCCCAAATGATAGCACTAGTTTTTAAGAATAAGAAATGCTTCTAAGTAATGATCTTCACCACAGCATAGCATTTAGGGTACATAATGTGTAAATTTTGCTTTGAAAATTGGATTGAAAGAAGTTGGTTTTACATTTCTCTCTCAATACGTAAGTTTTCAAAACATTTTTAATATCTGTGGTTAGCATTTTGTCTTGGAGATAATATTAATCATCTCTATACTTTATTAAAAGTTACAAGCAAAATTGTCCTTGTGACTTTACATTTCCTGGTAAAGTAACTTCTTGATAGAACAATTTGTCCTTATTTACACATGTCTACACATGTTTTCTTTCTTTCTATTTATTTATTTATTTATTTATTTTGCAGTGGATATTACTCTGCATCATGATGAAGCCAACAGTCATATCTTTCAATATGGAGATTTGAGAATTATTTGTATTGGATGTGACCATCAAAATGCGCCCCATACCACTGCAACACCTACAAGTTTTCTTGCATGGGGTACTCAGACTTTCACCTCCGGCAAATACTACTGGGAGGTCTATGTGGGGGACTCTTGGAACTGGGCTTTTGGTGTCTGTAATAAGTTTTGGAAAGAGAATAATCAGAATGACAATATATATGGAGAGGAGGGACTCTTTAGTCTTGCATGTGTTAAGAATGACATTCAGTTCAGTCTCTTTACCACCTCCGCACTTACACTGCAATACGTCCCAAGACCTACCAGTCACGTAGGATTATTCCTGGATTGTGAAGCTGGAACTGTGAGCTTTGTTGATGTTAATCAAAGCTCCCTTATATACACCATCCCTAATTGCTCCTTCTCACCTCCTCTCAGGCCTATCTTTTGCTGTATTCACCTCTGACCAGTGACAAATCACAAATGTGTTCATTTGCTGTGGGAACCGCTTTATCCCAGGAAGCCCTCTTCATTGTGCCTTATCAAACAGGACAAATAAGTTCTGTTTTATGTCTTCAATTGCCTTCTAATGTTATTAAAATTCATTTATTGTGTCACTATTAAATATGGTAAAAATACTAAAAGTATATGTATTGGTACTTTATTAAATAATTTTTGAAAAATCATTATTAATGATCATGGCATAAAATATATTCTCTGTTTTTTTTTCTTTATTTCTGAGTGTCACTGAGTGAAACAATAGATGACAGACATGTCTTAATGAAGTTAAAATCAATGGAAGAGAGGCAGGATCTTTTGCTTCGTGGAAAAAACTTGGAGTGAAGTCTCAATGATAACTAGGAAATGTTTTTCTTTCTCTTTATCTAGCTATATCACACTTATCCATCATGTTTAATTGTACTGATCTATCCTTTGAGTTAATATTATTTGACCTTCTATACTGGGCTTTATTTTCAATTCTCACTACATATATAAATAATCCTGCATTATTAGTGTGCTCTTCTACCTTGAAATACACAAGGTGATCAGACTAATGCTGGATTAATTGAGTATTTTTTAAAAAGTTACTAAATATTGACTCCTACCTCAAACCATACACAGTCATTTCCAAATAGATTTGAGTCCTGAAGGTAAGGGGATCATGATACAATATTCTCATAAGGATTTCTTAACCAGTATAAAAATTAATAATTAAAAAAATTAGTTGGTTTGTATTAATAATGATGACTTCTGTGTTTCAAAACACATGAAACAAGAAATAAAATGCGAACCAATAGTGGAGAAAGATATTCCCCTGAACATATATAAAATAACATACAATACATGTACATGATGAATACTTAAAATGTAATAAATAAAAGACAATGAACTCGATATAAGATTGGGTACAATATCTGAACAGACACTTTACAGAACTGGATACATAAATAACTGACCAAATATAAAAATGTGCTCACTTTCATTAGTCTTATAAAAGTAAGAATTAATCCACCAGTTGTACCACAGTCCCCCATAAAAATGACCAAAATTTAAAGACACATAATATTGTGAGCTGTCACAGATACAGAATAAATGAAATTTATTCATGGCTGGGGAGATATAAATGGAAATTATATTTGGGAAAACTGACTATTCACATTCCTTACGCATAGGCTAGATATTCGAATTCTAAAATATAGTCAACTGATTGCCTACATATACTTTAAGATATACACAATATTGTTCAATGCATCAGTTTTTATAGTAGCTCCAAATTAGGTACAAAATATTCTTCAACACTAGAATGGCTAAATTGTGGTGTGTTTATACAAAATAATCATATAAGACAGAGAGTAAACTCCCTGAATGCAACAAAACTGATGTGTCTCAGAAACAAGTTAATAAACATTTGTCAATTTAAACAATAAATTGAAGTTAAGAAAGGACTATTCCATGTAAATATAAGCAACTGT
>NW_020259860.1:0-4637 GCF_003255815.1 Theropithecus gelada
TATATCTGTATTTCGTGGATCTCTTTGCTAGCCTTATTTCTGTGGAATCTGAGAACAGATATTTCTGATGCCTTTGAAGAGTATACGGCCAAAGGAAATATCCTCCGAAAACAAAGAGAAAGAAGCTTTCTGAGAAACTTCTTTGTGTTTTCTGAAATCATCTCACAGAGTTACAACTTTCCCCTCAAGAAGGCTTTCTCTAAGTCAGTTCTTGTGGAATTGGCAGAGTGATATTTGGAAGCGCATAGAGGGCTACCGTGAAAAAGCAAATATCCTCTGATGAAACCTGGAAAGAAGCTTTCTGAGAAACTGCTCGGTCATGTGTGACGTCCACTCACAAAGTTACATCTGTATTTCTTGGATCTCTTTGCTAGCCTTATTTCTGTGGAATCTGAGAAGAGATATTTCGGATCCCTTTGAAGACTATAGGGCCAAAGGACATATCCTCCGATAAAAAAAAGAGAAAGAAGCTTTCTGAGAAACTTCTTTGTGTTCTGTGAAATCATCTCACAGAGTTACAATTTTCCCCTGAGGAATTCTTTCACTAAGACAGTTCTTGTGGAATTGGCAAAGTGATATTCGGAAACCCATAGAGGGCTATGGTGAAAAAGGAAATATCCTCAGCTGAAATCTGGAAAGAAGCCCTCTGAGAAACTGCTTAGTGTTCTGTTAAATCATCTCACAGTGTGACATCTGTATTTCATGGATCTCTTTGCTCGCCTTATTTCTGTGGAATCTGTAAATAGATATTTCGGATCCCTGTGAACACTATAGGGCCAAAGGATATATCCTCCGAAAACAAACAGAAGGAATCCTTCTGAGAAACTTCTTTGTGTTCTGTGAAATCATCTCACAGAGTTACAGCTTTCCCCTCAAGAAGCCTTTCCCTATGACAGTTCTTGTGGAATTGGCAAAGTGATATTTGGAAGCCCATAGAGGGCTGTGGTGAGAAACGAAATAACCTCAGATGAAATCTGGAAAAAACCTTTCTGAGAAACTGCTCTGTGAAGTGTCACTTCCACTCACAGAGTTACATTTGTATTTCGTGGATCTCTTTGCTAGCCTTAATTCTGTGGAATCTGAGAACAGATATTTCGGATCCCTTTGAAGACTATAGTGCCAAAGGAAATGTCCTCCAATAACAAAGAGAAAGAAGCTTTCTGAGAAACTTCTTTGTGTTCTGCGAAATCTTTTCACAGAGTTACAGCTTTCCCCTCAAGATTCCTTTCTCTAAGTCTGTTCTTGTGGAATTGGCAAAGTGATATTTGGAAGCCCATAGACTACTAAGGTGACAAAGGAAATATCCTCTGATAAAATCTGGAAAGAAGCCTTCTGAGAAACTGCTTAGTGTTGTTTTAATTCATCTCACAGTGTTACATCTGTATTTCGTGGATCCCTTTGCTAGCCTTATTTCTGTGGAATCTGAGAACAGATATTTCGGATCCCTTTGAAGACTCTAGGGCCAAAGGAAATATCCTCCTGTAAAAAAGAGAAAGAAGCTTTCTGAGAAACTTCTTTTTGTTCTGTGAAATCATCTCACAGAGTTACAGCTTAACCCAAAGAAGCCTTGCCCTAATACAATTCTTTTGGAATTGGCAAAGTGATATTTGGAAGCCCATAGAGGGCTATGGTGAAAAAGGAAATATCCTCAACTGAAATCTGGAAGAAAGCTTCTGAGAATCTGCTTAGTGTTCTGTTAATTCATCTCACAGAGTTACATCTGTATTTCGTGGATCTCTTTGCTAGCCTTATTTCTGTGGAATGTGAGAACAGATATTTCGGATCCCTTTGAAGACTATAGGGCCAAAGGAAATATCCTCCGATAACAAAGAGAAAGAAGCTTTCTGAGAAACTTCTTTGTGTTCTGTGAAATCATCTCCATGAGTTACAGCTTTCCCCTCAAGAAGCCTTTCGCTAAGACAGTTTTTCTGGAATTGGCAAAGTGATATTTGCAAGCCCGTAGAGGGCTATGGTTAAAAAGGAAATATCCTCAGATGCAATCTGGAAAGCAGCTTTCTGAGAAACTGCTTAGTGTTCTGTTAATTCATCTCACAGTGTTACATCTTTATATCGTGGATCTCTTTGCTAGCCTTTTTTCTGTGAAATGTGAGAAGAGATATTTCGGATCCCTTTGAAGACTATAGGGCCAAAGAAAATATCCTCTGAAAAGAAAGAGAAAGAAGCTTTCTGAGAAACTTTTTTGTGTTCTGTGAAATCATCTCACAGAGTTACAGCTTTCCCCTCAAGAAGCCTTTCTCTACGCCTGTTCTTGTGGAATTGGCAAAGTGATATTTGGAAGCCCATAGGGGGCTTTGGTGAAAAGGGAAATATCCTCTGATAAAATCTGCAAAGAAGCTTTCTGAGAAACTGCTTAGTGATCTGTTAATTCATCTCACAGAGTTACATCTGTATTTCGTGGATCTCTTTGCTAGCCTTATTTCTGTGGAATCTGAGAACAGATATTTCGGATGCCTTTCAAGACTATAGGGCCAAAGGAAATATCTTACGGTAACAAAGAGAAGAAAGCTTTCTGAGAAACTTCTTTGTGTTCTGTGAAATCATCTCACAGAGTTACAGTTTTTCCCTCAGGAAGCCTTCGGCTAAGACAGTTCTTGTGTAATTGGCAAAGTGATATTTGGAATCCCAAAGAGGGCTACGGTGAAAAAGGAAATATCCTCAGATGAAATCTGGAAAGAATCTTTCTGAGAAACTGCTGAGTGTTCTGTTAATTCATCTCACAGAGTTACATCTGTATTTCGTTGATCTCTTTGCTAGCCTTATTTCTGTGGAATCTGAGTACAGATATTTCGGATCCCTTTAAAGACCATAGGGCCAAAGGAAATATCATCCGATAACAAAGAGAAAGAAGCTTTCTGAGAAACTTCTTTGTGTTCTGTGAAATCATTTCCAAGAGTTAAAGATTTCCCCTCAAGAAGCCTTTCGCTAAGTCAGTTCTTGTGGAATTGGCAAAGTGATATTTGGAACCCCATAGAGGGCTATGGTGAAAAAGGAAATATCCTCAGATGAAATCTGGAAAGAAGCTTTCTGAGAAACTGCTGAGTGTTCTGTTAATTCATCTCACAGAGTTTCATCTGTATTTCTTGGATCTGTTTGCTAGCCTTATTTCTGTGGAATCTGAGAACAGATATTTCTTATCCCTTTGAAGACTATAGGGCCAAAAGAAATATCCTCCGACAACAAAGAGAAAGAAGCTTTCTGAGAAACTTCTTTGTGTTCTGTGAAATCATCTCACAGAGTTACAGCTTTCCCCTCAGGAAGCCTTTCCCTAAGACAGTTCTTGTTGGATTGGCAAAGTGATATTTGGAAGCCCGTAGAGGGCTCTGGCGAAAAAGGAAATATCCTCAGATGAAATCTGGAAAGAAGCTTTCTGAGAAACTGCTCTGTGATGTGTGACGTCCTCTCACAGAGTTACATCTGTATTTCATGGATCTCTTTGCTAGCCTTATTTCTATGGAATCTCAGAACAGATATTTCGAATCCCTTTGAAGACTATAGGGCCAAAGGATATATCCTACGGTAACAAAGAGAAGGAAGCTTTCTGCGAAACTTCTCTGTGTTCTGTGAAATCATCTCACAGAGTTACAGATTTCCCCTCAGGAAGCCTTTCGCTAAGACACTTCTTTTGGAATTAGCAAAGTGATATTTGGAAGCCCATAGAGGGCTATGGTGTAAAAGAAATATCCTCATATGAAATCTGGAAAGAAGCTTTCTGAGAAACTGCTTAGTGTTCTGTTAATTCAAATCACAGAGTTACATCTGTATTTCGTGGATCTCTTCGCTAGCCTTATTTCAGTGGAATCTGAGAACAAACATTTCGGAACCCTTTAAGGCTATAGGGCCAAAGGAAATATCCTCCGAAAACAAAGAGAAAGAAGCTTTCTGAGAAACTTCTTTGTGTTCTGTGAAATCATCTCACAGAGTTACAGCTTTCGCCAGGAAGACTTTCGCTAAGACAGTTCTTGTGGAATTGAGAAATTGATATTTGGAAGCCCATAGAGGGCTATGGTGAAAAAGGAAATATTCTCAGCTGAAATCTGGAAGGAAGCTTTGTGAGAAACTGCTTAGTGTTCTGTTAATTCATCTCACAGAGTTACATCTGTATTTCATGGATCTCTTTGCTAGCCTTATTTCTGTGGAATCTGAGAACAGATACTTCGGATCCCTTTGAAGACTATAGGGCCAAAGGAAATATCCTCCGATGACAAAGAGAAAGAAGCTTTCAGAGAAACTTCTTTGTGTTCTGTGAAATGATCACAATGAGTTACAGCTTTCCCCCCTAGAAGCCTTTTGCTAAGACAGTTATTCTGGAATTGGCAAAGTGATATTTGGAAGCCCATAGTGGGCTATGTTGAAAAATGAAATATCCTCAGATGAAATCTGGAAAGAAGCTTTCTGAGAAACTGCTTAGTGTTCTGTTAATTCATCTCACAGAGTTACATATGTATTTCGTGGATCTCTTTGCTAGCCTTATTTCTGTGGAATCTGAGAACAGATATTTCGGATCCCTTTGAAGACTATAGGGCCAAAGGAAATATCCTCCGAAAACAAAGAGAAAGAAGCTTTCTGAGAAACTTCTTGGTGTTCTGTGAAATCATCTCACAGAGCTACAGCTTTCC
>NW_020259861.1:0-4636 GCF_003255815.1 Theropithecus gelada
GGCTCTGCGGAGCGGGGCGCCAGCTCCACGCCAGTGGAACCGTCTGTGGGGAGGGCGGGGTACAGGATCTCGGGCGCGTTGTCATTCTGGTCCAGCACGAACAGGTTCAGTGACACGTTGCTGCTGAGGGGCGGGTCCCCGCTGTCGCTGGCTGTTACCAGTAGCTGCAGGTCTCGGATCTGCTCATAGTCGAAAGATTGCAGCGCATACAGGACACCGGTGTCAGAGTTGATGGAGATGTACGAGGATAGGGGCGCCCCTTGCAGCGTGTCCTCGGTCACAGAGTAAGTGACCTGGGCATTCTCCTGGCTGTCGGGGTCGTGTGCAGTCAAGGAGAAGATGGAGGCTCCTCTCAGGTTGTTCTCTAGGATATAAGCTGAGTAGGAGGCACGAGGGAATGTAGGAGGGTTGTCGTTAATGTCTGCCACGTGCAGGGCGATGTGAGTTTCAGTGGACAGAGGCGGTGTTCCTAGATCTGAGGCCATCACTGTGATATTGTAGATAGAGACATTTTCTCGGTCCAAATATTTCCTTGTCACTAATCTATAATAATTATCTATTGACTCTTCTAATTTAAAAGGTAAATTATCACGTGTGTAACAGACAACTTGACCATTCTTTCCAGAGTCTTGGTCATGCACACTCAAGAACGCAATTACTGTCCCGGGAAGAGAATTTTCTAACACTGGGCTAAACAAAGACGTAATGATCACTTCTGGTCTATTGTCATTTACATCTTCCACCGAAATGAACAATTTGGTCCTCCCCAGAAGTGCCCCCACATCTTCGGCTTGTATTTCCATTTCATAAAACGAACATTCTTCATAATCTAGACTTTTTGCTATTGATATTTCCCCAGTATTTTCATTAAGCTGGAATAACGGAGTTTGTTTTTCATTAATTTTCCGGAATTTGTATGCCACTTTTCCGTTGATTCCCTCATCCGGGTCGCTGGCTGTTACAGTAAGCAGCCGCGTGCCTGGGGGCACGTTCTCAAGGACTTTCACTCTGTAAATCGGTTGAGCAAAAACCGGGGCGTTGTCATTTGTATCCAACACTGTCACATGAATGCGCACTGTGCTGGAGCGACGCGGCTCGCCGCCATCTGAGGCCGTGAGGACCAGGTGGTGAGCAGCCTCTTCCTCCCTGTCCAGGGCGCGCTGCAGCACCAGCTCTGGGTTTATGGCTCCATTGTCTCCAGTCTGCACGTCCAGGGAGAAGTGGTGATTGGGGTTGAGCTGGTAGCTCTGGAGGGAGTTCACGCCCACATCCGGGTCAACAGCTTCTGGGAGTGGATAACGTGCTCCAGGAACCGCGATTTCGTTAATTTTTACTTCTAGATCTTCGACCTGGAATTTCGGGTTATTATCGTTAATATCAATTATTTCTATTTCTATCCCAAAGAGTTTTCCTTTATCCTCAACCAGGATGTTAATATTTATCAGACACCGCGGGCTCTGAGCGCAGAGCTCCTCCCGGTCTATCCTGCCCGCGGTGACCAAGCTGCCGCTGCGCGGGTTCAGAGCAAAGAGCTGCGTCCTACCTCTGGAGACGATACGGACTCCGTGCTTCGCCAGCTGCCGGGGGTCCAGCCCCAGGTCCTTGGAGACATTACCCACGAAGGAGCCTTTGTCCGTCTCTTCTGGCACCGAGTAGCGAATCTGTCCCCTCCCGGTTTCCCACAGCGTCCCCAGCAGCGCGCACAGCAGGATCAGCTCGCCGCGTCTGGGGCGACTCTGTGGAGCGGCCATTGTTATTTTGCTGCAGAATCCCCTCAGAATCTTCACTGTGCATAAGTGGGTATTTAGTTTCTTGCCGCAGCTATGGAGATGATAATCCTCCGGAAACCTACAGTGCCTCCAAACAGGGGTGGGGTTTCGCTACAGTCCCGCAGTTAGTTTGTGGCATCTGCGGGTCTTTGCGAGGTGTGAGATCTGAGTGTTTTCGGTCGCATTTCTCTCCCAGTAGGTGAACAGCGGCGCTTAGAGTCCTAAATAGTTACTGCACTGAGATACAGATGACTTCTAAATGTAATACTCTACTAGATTACTGAGAAAAAAATACCATCTGCTTATTACTTTGTTTTGAATTTATTTGATTTATCCCTAAACCCATATTTTAAAAGAAACAGCCAAAGAATGTGAGATGAAGGTTTTATTTAGTGTTATTAAATGATCAGATTAGATCAGAATGATCAGATTGTAGCATTGGATTAAATTACTTACATTTCTGCAATACATTTGGTCTTAAAAAAAATAACATGATACTTTCATTTCCCATTGTGCTCTAAGCTTTATTGTAAATGTCTCCAATATATACTAACAAATAACTAAGAACTTCAGTTGTCACCAGAAATGAATTTATCTTGAGACTAAAATAGACCTACTGGGGATGACTGACTCAGAAATTGTTTTATTTGGTTTAAACTACTTAATCATTTTAGAAGCTTTCCAGAGAGTTGTTGCTTTTAAATTATTCTTCTAAATGCCACTTGAATTACATGTTGATAATGTTTTCAAATAAAAATTGTGGAATTTCAATAGGATAAATGCTTTTACCACTGCAGTTTTATGAGATATTATATTGTTTTGCTATTTTATTTACATTGTTTATATTTTTCTACTTGAATACTTTAAAGGTACAGATGAATATATGATAAAAAGCAAAGCTCCAGCCCATCCCTTTCACCATAGATGATTAAATTTAAAGCAGACTTGACTTTTTAAGGTAGACATATATTCTAAAGTTAATGTAGTTAACTTTACCTACATTAATACTTTGATCTAATGAACTGCAAAAAGTAATGACTACATAATACTTACTAAGAAGCCAAACAGTAAGTATGACTACAAAAAATCTGTTTCCCTTCAAGACCAGCCTGGGCAACATAGCAGATCAGCCTACTTCACCCTTCCTTTGAATAATGGTATGATAGTTTTTTCACTGACTGAAACTTTCTTAAAACAATTCATGAAATCTGAAACCTTTATATTTTCCTGTGAAAATATTATGCATATGGAAAACTGGGTAGACAATGGAAACCATATTAGTTAAATTAGTGAAGGAAAATACTGTCTGTACTAAAAACAGAGAAATTAGACAGGTCTGGTGTCATGAGCCTGAGTTCCAGCTAGTCAGGAGGCTGATGCGGAAGGAATGCTTGAGCCCAGGAGTTTGAGGCTGCAGTGAGGTATCATTGTGCCACTGTACTACAGCCTGAGTGACACAGAGAGACTCTGTCTCAAGAAAGAAACAAAGAAAGAAAGAAAAGAAAGAAAGAAAGAAAGAAAGAAGAAAGAAAGAAAGAAAGAAAGAAAAGAAAGAAAGACAAAGAAAAAAGAAAAAGAATCAAAAGAAGTTTCCTTCCTTCAGCAATTTGTAAAGTGGCCATTAAGTGAAGCAGTTGCTTAGAGATACCTAGCAAAAGGCTCATATAATGTTCCTTCATATTTTGTATATATTTTGTATGCACACCAGATTGGCAGTTTTCAAGACTATATTTCTCTCCTAGAGGTAGCAGGATGATTAGAAGACCCATAGCTATATAAGTTTAGGGCTGCAGATAAGGCAGTTACACATTATATATTAGGGCTGTGTGTGAGAGGGACAACAGACACAAAACATTGTCTTTTCTTTGATGGAGGATATGGAATGAGCTTGAATACAGGTTAATCCTGAAACTCCTATGTTGCAAGTAAGGAGATTCTGCTTTTGATCTTCTCATGAGCATAGCAAACCCTTTTCTAAGTAAAAGGATCTCTCTCTCACACACACACAGCGTACACTGCATATAATCACAAGGGGTCCATGGACATAAAAATCCAGTTGACCCCTTATTCTAAGAGCTCTTGAAACAAAAGGGAAGTTAACACAAGAAACAGTAGACTACTATGGAGACCATACCAGTTAAATTAGTTAAGAAAAGTGTTGAATTTTAGCTTAAATTCTTTGGCTTTATTATTTTTATATTTATGGTATATCCAAGCTGAAAAAAGTATTCATCATATATTAGGCAACAAGAAGGAAAATGTATGGGAAAAATCTCATTCACTTTTTAGGAGAGAGCCCATAATTGTCTAACATTTTCACTTTGTGGTTAAAACCACACCCTCATTGCTTTGTAAATCTAAGCTTGGCTAAAAAGCAAACAAACAAATGTTGGGCCATTGCTCCTACTTCACTCCTCTTTTGAAGAATGATATGACAGCTTTTTAACTGACTACAACTTTCCTCAAATGATTCATGAGATCTAAAAATTACATATTTTCCTGCAAATATGTATATTTTCTTGTGAATATGGAGAAATGGGTAGGCAATGAGAATTAAGTTATACTTAAAGGAAACTCACCTGATGGGAAGTCAATTCACTGGAATTACAAAGTGGAAATAAGGCCGCAGATGAATCACCGCAAAGTATATCTTGTCCTGAACTCAACTGTTCACTACATTTTAGGAAATTAAACTCCGTCTTTCCTGTATGTGCAACACATAGGTTGTAGGAATAAGGCAAAGTCCCCTCGCTGTAGTTGGGGGGAACCACGGATTCGGATTTAACACAGTGACCCGGCTGGAAGCAGCTCCAGGCAGCAGGGCTGGAGGAGCGTCGCAGGCGCAAGGCAATGGCCAGAATCATGGC
>NW_020259862.1:0-4632 GCF_003255815.1 Theropithecus gelada
TCAGACAAACCAAAAACACTTTACCTTCAATGAGTAAGGGAACCTCTCAGATGGTACCTTGAGCAGATGCTCGCACAACAAGCCTTCGTCGCTCTCTAGGAAACACAGAGTCGTTGTCAGCACACTGGATGCGCTGAAGGAATCCGTCAGGCAGACTCGGGCGCTAAAAACACGGGGCTGGCCCATGTAGACAAGGGGGGTTAACTGCAAAAACGGACCTCCTGCCAGAACATCCTCCTTGGGGATGAAGAAAGGTCAGTGAGACCATCACGAAAGCCATGGAAGACAGAGCCTTGGCAGCACACACACGCACTGCTGATGCCGTGACAGTGTCTCATCCTTCCCCTCTGCATTTTGAGGCCTGGGAAATTTCCACTCTTCTGGTGAAATGTGACAATGTCATTTGTCTTTCCTGGGTCTACATATGCTTCTCCTGCACTTTCCATCCATTTTATTGCACTTCAGACATTGTTGTGGTAAAACATACAAAATGTATTATTGTAATCATTCAGTGCACACTTCAGGAGAAGACACGAGCAGAACCGCAGGAGCAGAGAAGAGAAAACCTCACTGTTTGAGGAGCCCACGCTCTTCTCCCCTGACCCTGGATTACAACCCACCCAGGCCCCTGGGTAAGTGTGGGAACCCACAGACTATAGAAAATGAGCAGAAAGCCTTTGCACACTTGTGCTAGATCTCAGAACAGGAATGCAGGCATCGGAACATCACGGGGCCCAACATGGACTGCCCAGGGCTGAGCTCTGGGCTGAGAAAGAATGAGGAGGACACAGTCCCTGCCCTCCCGGTGACCAGCCATGGCCAGGATTCCTCCACCTATGAGTAGGAGACTACAGACTTCGGGACTGATGATTGCAAGTCTGTCCCAGAGAAACAGAGAAACTGATCTCCTATGGGTCACACGGGAAAGTTGCGAGGACCACCTAAACTCCAGAGCAGCCCCTCTCCCTTTGCTGAGCTCAGCTGCCTTAGAGCAGGGTCCCCTCCTCACCTCCTGTGACACTAGCATTGGGCAGCTGCCCTCTCTGGGAGCTGAGGCTCCCTCCAGTAAAACGGAACTCTGGGCCAGGCCACTCTGGGCCAATAGCAGCTACACAAAGACCAGCTGTCCGGCGACTCCCAGAAGCTGATTGTTCCAGCCACAGGGAGATCAAGCGTGGCAACTACTCCGTGTCTGACCTGACCCTCCAGTCTGTCCCTGCTGATCATGTTCTCTCTGGGCTAAGTTGAACATTTCAGGCACTCACTCCTGTTCTCTGTCTCTCACTAATTCCTGGTGGTGCCTTTGCCATCAATACGCAGGGAGATGGAGAAGACAAGAAACAAGAAAGTAGCGCCTCTGTCCAGGGTTTTAGGAAGATGGGCAATGTTCAGGCCAGCCACGAAGTCAGAGCTCAACTCCTCCTTCAGATGAGGCGTGAACGTTCCGGCCGCGCCCAGGTGATGATGTGGAACTGACTCTGCTGATGCTGCACCTTGGCTTCCCCATGGCTCTGCTGCCCTCATGCCTTCCTTCTGCTCCTCCAAATCATGTTCCTCTGCAGGCCCAGGCCAAGGCTGTACCTGCTCTCTCTCTCATAGAGCCCACTGGGCAGCTGTCTGTGAATTCTTAGAACCTCAACGTGGGTAACACTGATTTGTACCTTCAATCAGTCAGCAGAAAGCCCCCTGAGTAGCCACAAAAAACTATATTCAAGACATTGAAGATGACTAGGGGAATTGGGTTATGAGGACACAGTTTCTGAGGTTAGTGAGGGACGTTTTAAAATCACAACAGCCTGATTGTTTTAAAATGTGGGATAAGTATTGATACCTACAGAGCAATCAAATTTGATTTATACATAGTAAGTTTCCACCAAATGCATACTCCAAGAAAAAACTCAGGCTATAATATGGTTCCATTTATATTCCGATTCACCAAAACCAGCTGCATCCACTTGTTTTTTTTCAAAAGCCTTCAGGAGCACACAACCAACCTTTGTCAACAGTCGGTTCAATGGGGACATCATGGAGCCTCTGCGGTACCACAGCTGAGTTTGTTTTTCCCCATCTGTAATGCATGAGCCACCCTCCATCCTGCTAGGAAGGCAAGTGCTCACCCTGCCTCTCAGACCCTAGGGCAAACCCCTTGGTTGTCTTTTCTTGTTGCTGTTTCTGAGCCGAGGACACAGAAACCATGACTAGGCTGAGGGATACAAGGCTGAAACCATACATGACCCTGGCATTATCTATTCTGAACCACGTTATCTGATGGTCAATATGAGGCCTCAATGGAGAAAACTGGGGTGATTTCACCCCAACCCCACCTGCAGCCTCCTCTCTTCTCAGTTTCCCAGCAGAACTGGCTGTAGCACAAGGCTGCACCAGGGTGTAAATGCACAGGAAGGAGCCCCCCACTCTCCCTGCTCAAGATGGGTCATGGAGGGACACTTCTGAGGGCTTTGGTAGAAGAGGCTTGTAAAGGAGGGAAGGGGCTAGAGTGAGGTGTCATGACCTCTCCAAAGGCAGGAGGAAATAGAAAGGCCTGTGAAGAGGTGAGGTTTATTAGAAAATAAAGTATAGCAGGGAATTCTGAAGGAAAAAATAAAATGAGCAGAGATCCTGACACAGTTCTGTTCTATGGGTGCCCAGTGAGAATTTCCTGGGTGTGGACAGGATTTCTTTTAGGTTAATTAAAGTGTCCTGTGCATGAAATAAACTGCACACACTGGAAACTTACAAGTTGATTTTTTCATGTGCCTGTAATAGGACCACAACGGTGACGGAAATCTCTGTTGAGAATGTGGACACTAGTAAATCTGGGGATATGTGGTACGGAAACCCAAACACACACACCCAGACACACTGACCGTGGCACCGCATGAATTCACAAAAGACATGAGTCGGCCCCGTGCACAGGATCCCACCCCACCTTCAGGGATCGCAGCTGCTCCCGGGGCGGCAGAATGTGGCCACTGTTTCTTATCTAGAAAAATCATTTCTCCCATCACAGCCTAGGTCCTCATTCATGAGAGGACACTCAGCTCCGGCTGCCTGTCTACGGGAAGGCCAGCGAGGCAGTGGCACATTCCTCATCATCTGGGTGACTCATCAGTATGAGAGCGGCTCCGCAATACATACCCTCCGGTGGAACGCCCGACGATTTCTGTAATGACAGCAAATAAATTGCTATGAGCATCAGGCCATGCTGTGTCCTGTGAGCACAGGACTTTTCCTCACTTAGTGACATTAGAAAACAAGATGAAAACCAGAGTTCAAAGGAATCTCAAAGAACAGAGCAAATCGACTCATACTAAAGACACAAATTTTTCTCAGAGGGTGTTTCCTGTCAAGTTATGTTGGTTGGCAAGTAAGTAATTTTGCTCCAAAGAGAGAACAAAATTGGTAAGGCAAAAGCTCACTGCCCCACAATGTGTGGCTGGTGCTGTCATTTTCTCCCACTGTCTTAATTCAAGACTCAGTGGGGAAGAGACTCTCACAATTCTCCCCAAGGACATTGTGTAACTAATCTAAGATATATGTTGTGAAATTCTGGTACCTTAATTTAATCCAAATAAGGTAAAACTAAGAAAGCAACAGTTTTTCTCAGAGAAATCCAGGTGGCCTGACCTTCACATCCTCTGGGTCCTCCTCCTCTCCCTCGTCACTGGACAGCTCCTGTAGTGTATCAGTCAGAGCTAGGAGGATACAGAATGACCGTCAGCACCATGGTGGTGTTGCTCATGAACAATTCAGTAACATTGCTTAAGAGGGTGTTGGGGGAGGGTAGCAGGCACAGGAGAGACGCAGGGAGGAAAGGGAATCAGGGCCTTTGGGTTTCTACCTACAGGCCACCTCGTAAACACGAAATATCCAGTCTCAAACAGGACACACCACGCAGTGCAGGCTGTGTTTCCCTGGCAGCCTCTTAGGGCTCCTCCTTCCTAATCACAGCTGAGCTAACTTGCCCTCTTATTGATCCCTGCCAAAGTCATTTCCTCCTGAAATCCACATGTGCTGCTGCTCTGTATATCATCCCTTCTAGAATATTTTGTAGTGTATAAGAAGCAACCTTTCTTGTAAACGGAGATTTAATTCTAGTCAAAGTTTGCATTACTTTCTGTTACAAGGCAAATAAACCAAGATTTGAAAATACTCAATTATCCTGCCATTTCACGATGACCCCTACTTAGCATGTGATATTTGTCCTTCCACTCTTCCTTTTCAACACGGTATGTGTGCACCACGGAGTGCACTGCTCCTCATGCTCACACTGACTGTAGCTTTGGGACAGTCTGTCATAGGGAAAAGCAAGGGGGTGGGGGCGGGCACTGACCCTCTCCAGCCCAGCTATGCAGGAGATTCCAGCAGGGAAAGTGGGTGCCAGGCTAACACCCAGGTTGATCCTTGAGATTTTATTGGGTGCTATATCTTGGGATTGGTTTCCACTGAATTTCTAAGACTTGCAGTGATTATTTCATTAAATACAATAGAATATCCCACTGATTATTGTCTGCATTTGAACAGGAGCTGAGGAATGACCTCACTGCTGTAGATCAAAAGCCTGTGGACTCTGTGTGTTTTACATTAATGATCACACTGAAGCCCACTGTACAATGTACCTGCTCAAACCAA
>NW_020259863.1:0-1368 GCF_003255815.1 Theropithecus gelada
AAAGGAAATATCCTCCGATAACAAAGAGAAAGAAGCTTTCTGATAATCTTCTTTGTGTTCTGTGAAATCATCTCACAGAGTTACAGCTTTACTCTCAAGAAGCCTTTCGCTAAGACAGTTCTTGTGAAGTTGGCGAAGTGATATTTGGAAGCCCATAAAGGGCTCTGGTGAAAAAGGAAATGTCCTCATATGAAATCTGGAAAGAAGATTTCTGAGAAACTGCTTAGTGTTCTGTTAATTCATCTCACAGAGTTACATCTGTATTTCGTGGATTTCTTTGCTAGCCTTATTTCTGTGGGATCTGAAAACAGATATTTCGGATCCCTTTGAAGATTATAGGGCCAAAGGAAATATCCTCCGATAACAAGGAGAAAGAAGCTTTCTGAGAAACTTTTTAGTATTCTGTGAAATCATCTCACAGAGTTACAGCTTTCCCCTCAAGAAGCCTTTCGCTAAGACAGTTCTTGTGGAATTGGCAAAGTGATATTTGGAAGCCCATAAAGGGCTCTGGTGAAAAAGTAAATATCTTCAGATGAAATCTGGAAAGAAGCTTTCTGAGATTTTTCTCAGTGTCCCGTTAATTCATCTCACAGAGTTACTTCTGTATTTCGTCGATCTCTTTGCTGGCCTTATTTCTGTGGAATCTGAATACAGATATTTCGGAAACATTTGAAGACTATAGGGCCAACGAGGATATCTTCCAATAACAAAGAGAAGGAAGCTTTCTGAGAAACTTCTTTGTGTTCTGTGAAATCATCGCACAGAGTTACAGCTTTCCCCTCAAGAAGCCTTTCGCTAAGACAGTTCTTGTGGAATTGGCAAAGTGATATTTGGAAGCCCATAGAGGGCTATGGTGAAAAAGAAAATATCCTCAGATGAAATCTGGAAAGAAGGTTTCTGGGAAACTACTCAGTGTGCTGTTAATTCATCTCACAGAGTTACATCTGTATTTCGTGGATCTCTTTGCTACCCTTATTTCTGTGGGATCTGAGACAGATATTTCGGATCCCTTTCAAGACTATAGGGCCAAAGGAAATATCCTCCAATAACAAAGAGAGAGAAGCTTTCTGAGGAACTTCTTTGTGTTCTGTGAAATCATCTCACAGAGTTACAGCTTTCACCTCAGGAAGCCTTTCGCTAAGACAGTTCTTGTGGAATTGGCAAAGTGATATTTGGAAGCCCATAGAGGGCTACGGTGAAAAAGGAAATATCCACAGATGAAATCTGGAAAGAAGCTTTCTGAGAAACTGCTCTGTGATGTGTGACTTCCACTCACAGAGTTACATCTGTATTTCGTGGATGTCTTTGCTAGCCTTATTTCTGTGGAATCTGAGAACAGATATTTCGGATCCCTTTGAAGACTATAGG
>NW_020259863.1:1418-4631 GCF_003255815.1 Theropithecus gelada
ACTATAGGGCCAAAGGAAATATCCTCCGATAACAAAGAGAAAGAAGCATTCTGAGAAACTTCTTTGTGTTCTGTGAAATCATCTCACAGAGTTACAGCTTTCCTCTCAAGAAGCCTTTCGCTAAGACAGTTCTTGTGAATTTGGCAAAGTGATATTTGGAAGCCCATAAAGGGCTCTGGTGAAAAAGGGAATATCCTCATATGAAATATGGAAAGAAGCTTTCTGAGAAACTGCTCAGTGTTCTGTTAATTCATCTCACAGAGTTACATCTTAATTTCATGGATCTCTTTGCTAGCCTGATTTCTGTGGAATCTGTGAACAGATACTTCGGATCCCTTTGAAGTCTCTAGGGCCAAAGGAAATATCCGCCGATAACAAGGAGAAAGAAGCTTTCTGAGAAACTTCTTTGTGTTCTGTGAAATCATCTCTCAGAGGTACAGCTTTCCCCTCAAGAAGCCTTTCGCTAAGACAGTTCTTGTGGAATTGGTAAAGAGATATTTGGAAGCCCTTAGCGGGCTACGGTGAAAAAGGAAGTATCCTCAGATGAAATCTGGAAAGAAGTTTCTGAGAAACTGCTCTGTGATGTGTGACTTCCACACACAGAGTTATATCTGTATTTCGTGGATCTCTTTGCCAGCATTATTTCTGTGGAATCTGAGAACAGATAATTCGCATCCCTTTGAAGACTATAGGGCCAAATTAAATATCCTCCGATAAGAAAGAGAAAGAAGCTTTCTGAGAAACTTCTTTGTGTTCTGTGAAATCATCTCACAGAGGTACAGCTTTCCCCTAAAGAAGCCTTTCGCTAAGACTGTTCTTGTGGAATTGGCAAAGTGATATTTGGAAGCCCATAAAGGGCTATGGTGAAAAAGGAAATATCCTCAGATGAAATCTGGAAAGAAGCTTTCTGAGAAAGTGCTTCGTGTTCTGTCAATTCATCTCACAGAGTTACATCTTTATTTCGTGGATTTCTTTGCTAGCCTTATTTCTGTGGGATCTCAAAACAGATATTTCGGATCCCTTTGAAGAATATAGGGCCAAAGGAAATATCCTCCGATAACAAGGAGAAAGAAGCTTTCTGAGAAAATTCTTTGTGTTCTGTGAAATCATCTCACAGAGTTTCAGCTTTCCCCTCAAGAAACCTTTCGCTAAGACAGTTCTTGTGGATTTGGCAAAGTGATATTTGGAAGCCCATAGAGGGCTATGGTGAAAAAGGAAATATCCTCAGATGAAATCTGGAAAGAAGCTTTCTGAGAAATTGCTCTGTGATGTGTGACTTCCACTCACAGAGTTACATCTGTATTTCGTGAATCTCTTTGTTAGCCTTATTTCTGTGGAATCTGAGAACAGATATTTCGGATCCCTTTGAAGACTACAGGGCCAAAGCAAATATCCTCCGATAACAAAGAGAAAGAAGCTTTCTGAGAAACTTCTTTGTGTTCTGTGAAATCATCTCACAGAGTTACAGCTTTCCCCTCAAGAAGCCTTTCACTAAGACAGTTCTTGCGGAATTGCCAAAGTGATATTTGGAAGCCCATACATTTCTATGGTGAAAAAGGAAATATCCTCAGATGAAATCTCGAAAGAAGCTTTCTGAGAAACTGCTTAGTGTTCCGTTAATTCATCTCACAGAGTTACATCTGTATTTCGTGGATGTCTTTACTAGCCTTAGTTCTGTGGGATCTGAGAACAGATATTTCGGATCCCTTTGAAGATTATAGGGCCACAAGAAATATCCTCCGATATCAAAGAGAAAGAAGCATTCTGAGAAACTTCTTTGTGTTCTGTGAAATCATCTCACAGAGTTACACCTTTCCCCTCAAGAAGCCTTTCACTAAGACAGTTCTTGTGGAATTGGCAAAGTGATATTTGGAAGCCGATAGAGGGCTATGGTGAAAAAGGAAATATCCTCAGATGAAATCAGGAAAGAAGCTTTCTGAGAAAGTGCTCTGTGATGTGCGAGTTCCACTCATAGAGTTACATCTGTATTTCGTGGATCTCCTTGCTAGCCTTATTTCTGTGGAATCTGTGAACAGATATTTCGGATCCCTTTGAAGACTACAGGGCCAAAGGAAATATCCTCCGATAACAAAGAGAAAGAAGCTTTCTGAGAAACTTCTTTGTGTTCTGTGAAATCATCTCACAGAATTTCAGCTTTCCCCTCAAGAAACCTTTCACTAAGACAGTTCTTGTGGAATTGGAAAAGTGATATTTGGAAGCCCTTGGAGTTCTATGGTGAAAAAGGAAATATCCTCAGATGAAATCTGGAAAGAATCTTTCTGCGAAACTGCTTAGTGTTCTGTTACTGCAACTCACAGACTTACATCTGTATTTCGTGGATGTCTTTGCTAGCCTTATTTCTCTGGAATCTGAGAACAGATATTTCGGATCCCTTTGAAGACTATAGGGCCAAAGGAAATATCCTCCGATAATAAAGAGAAAGAAGCTTTCTGAGAAACTTCTTTGTGTTCTGTGAAATCATCTCACAGAGTTACAGCTTTCCCCTCCAGAAGCCTTTCGCTAAGACAGTTCTTGTGGAATTGGCAAAGTGATGTTTGGAAGCCCATAGAGGGCTATGGTGAAAAAGGAAATATCCTCAGATGAAACCTGGAAAGAAGCTTTATGAGAAACTGCTTAGTGTTCTGTTAATTCATCTCACAGAGTTACATCTGTATTTCGTGGATCTCTTTGCTAGCCTTATTTCTGTGGAATCTGAGAACAGATATTTCGGATCCCTTTGAGGACTATGGGTCCAAAGGAAATATCCTCCGATAACAAAGAGAAAGAAGCTTTCTGTGAAACTTCTTTGTGTTCTGTGAAATCATCACACAGAGTTACAGCTTTCCCCTCAAGAAGCCTTTCGCTAAGACAGTTCTTGTGGAATTGGAAAAGTGATATTTGGAAGCCCAGAGAGGGCTATGGTGAAAAAGGAAATATCCTCAGATGAAATCCGGAAAGAAGCTTTCTGAGAAACTGCTAAGTGTTCTGCTAATTCATCTCACAGAGTTACATGCGTATTTCGTGGATCGCTTTGCTAGCCTTTTTTCTGTGGAATCTGAGAACAGATATTTCGGGTCCTTTTGAAGACTATAGAGCCAAAGGAAATATCCTCCGATAACAAACAGAAAGAAGCTTTCTGAGAAACTTCTTTCTGTTCTGTGAAATCATCTCACAGAGTTACACCTTTCCCCTCAAGAAGCCTTTCGCTAAGAC
>NW_020259864.1:0-9788 GCF_003255815.1 Theropithecus gelada
TCCTGTCTATCTCAGTTGTCCTTACCTGTGGCTCTCATGCTCCCCTGCAAAGGCCCATCGTGGCTGCAGCTTCCAGCTTCCTCGGAAGCAAACATTATTTGGTAAAAGCCAAGAGGCCAGGCCGTGCATGGTGGCTCATGCCTGTAATTCCAGCACTTTGGGAGGCTGAAGGGGGCGGATCACGAGGTCAGTAATTTGAGACCAGACTGGCCAACATAGTAAAACACTAAACTCTATTAAAAATACAAAACAACTAGCTGTTGTGGTGGTGTGTGCCTGTAATCCCAGCTACTCGGGAGGCTGAGGCAGGAGAATCGCATGAGCCCAGCAGATGGAGGTTTCAGTGAGCAGAGATGGCACCATTGCACTCCAGCCCAGATGACAGTGCGAGACGTCATCTCAAAAAAAAAAAAAAAAAAAAAAAAGCCAAGAGGCCATTCTTTATTGGGACCACACCTGAAGTCTCAACCATTACAAAGAAAAGACACGGCCCCAGTCTCCTACTCCTCATTACTGCCTATTTGGATATTTCCCCATTTCCTTCCGGTAACATTTGGGACCATCCTACCTATAGACACAGAGACCCTGGCTTGGTTCCTGAATTCCTAAGGTCTGGTTAGCCCGCTCTTGTGGAGCCAGATGGGCTAGCCGGGTCCAGTGTGGGTGAGGACACTCTTCAGGAGAAGGATGGGGCCCACCTGCCTGTGACGTGGGACCAAGAGGGGGTGGTTTCTTACTGCCCGGAGCCCCAAAGATAGTGAGAGCTGGGCCTGGCAGAGTCTGGGGGCGGCTTGATTCTTCTTGTTGGTGGTCCCTTGTGGTCTGCACCAAAGAGCTTCCCCAGAAGAGTGATGTGCTGGTGAACCCGCACCTGCTTGTCACCCCAAAATGCCAACTTGTAGCATGCTGCTGGCTTCTTTTTTTCCTTTTTTTGAGACAGAATCTCCCTCTGTCACCCAGGCTGGAGTGAAGTGGTATGATCTCGGCTCACTGCAACCTCCGCCTTCCGAGTTCAAGTGATTCTCCCTCCTCAGCCTGCTGAGTAGCTGGGAATACAGGTGCCCACCACCATGCCTGGCTGATTTTTTTGTATTTTTAGTAGAGACAGGGTTTCACCATGTTGGCCAGGCTGGTCTCGAACTCCTGAACTCAAGTGACCTGCCTGCCTTGTCCTCCCAAAGTGCTGGGATTACAGGCAGGAGCCACTGTGCCCGGCCCACTGACTCTGCCTTGTTAATTCTCCCATTGCACTGGCTCCAAGCCACCCACATGGTTCCACCAAATGGGCATCTGGGAAGAGATGCATGCAGTTGGCTTTTGGGGTATTGGTGGGCTACTGCCCCACCCATGGCCTGCTGAAGGTGGCAGGAGCGGACGGTACTGGATGGTGGAGAAGGCAGAGGTGGGCTGCACCTCCCCAGAAGCAGACGAGTCAGTGCTCTGGCCAGGTTATTTCTTGTTAGAGTGACTCTCATTTAGGCTACACTTGGCTGGGTGTGGTGGCTCACACCTGTGGTCACAGCACTTTGAGAGGCGGAGGTGGGAGGATTGCTTGAGCCCAGGAGTTTGAGGCTGCAGCGAGCTACGATGGCATCACTCCAACCAGGGTGAACAGAGGAAGACCCTGTCTCAAACAAAACAAAACAAAACAAAACAAAACAAAACAAACATAAAAAGCTGGTTGCAGTGGCTCATACCTGTAATCCCAGCACTTGAGGGTCACTTGAGACCAGGAGTTCAAGACCAACCTGAGCAACATAGCCCAACTCTAAAAGGAAAAAACAAAAGCTAGACTGGAGGAAAATGCTTAGAGAGAAAGCTGTATTCTCTGACCCTCATGAGGAAAGTTGAGGTTTTCTCTCCTTTTATGTAGAAAAATCCACTGGGATGTGACATTCTCATTAGACTGCAGTTTAAACAGGATGGGCTTCCGTTTGCAGGTGAGAACTTTAGTTTTCACAGCCAGGGGACAAATGTCAGACCCTTTCATGGGATTAATCTGAAATTTGGAAAATCACTGTCATTTTTATACAAATGAAGCCCGGGTGGTTCTCTCTACAGAACTTTCTGGTTAGAAAAGAGGGCAAAAGTCTAATCTTTGAATAGGAATTCCCTGTTTCTTGCAGGTGAATTAATTGCTTTCTGCCTTGGGCTCTTTACAGAATACTGATGACAAGCTGAGAGGAAGGAGGGAAAAAAAATCTTGTAAAAAATGAGGAATTTTTAGTTGCAAAAAGAAAAATTATGCCCGCTAAGTGAGAAAGATGTGAATTGGCCTTAAAAAGGAGCAAAAATGAATGTTACGTGGCAGCTTTGTGCTGAAGGTGGCCAGGCGGCCTTGGTGGCCGAAGACAAAGACTGGGGGGTGTGGAGGTGATGGATCCTTATAGAACCTTCTAGAAATTCTGTCCATTTTCACTCTTTTTTTGACACAGAGTCTCACTCTGTTGCCCATGCTGGGGTGCAGTGGCATCATCTTGGCTCACTGCTACTTCTACCTCCTGGGTTCAAACAATTCTCCTGCCTCAGCCTCCCGAGTAGCTGGGATTATAGGTGCCTGCCAACATGGCTGACTAATACTTGTATTTTTAGTAGAGATGGGTTTTCACCATGTTGGCCAGGCTGGTTTTGAACTCCTGACTCCATTTTTTTTTTTGAGACTCCATCTCAAAACAACAACAACAAAAAACAATGTCTCCCCGTTGTCTTCTGCCATGGTTGGAAGCTTCCTGAGGCCCCCCACATAAGCAGATGTGCCTGACATTTTTCCTGTACAGCTTGCAGAATCTTGAGCCCATTAAACTGCTTTTCTTTATTAATGACCTGGCCTCAGGTATTCCTTTAGAGCAATGCAAATAACATTTATCGCAACCCTCTTTCCTTGCAGGTGAATTAATCGCACCTGATCCTTGTCACAGGCTCTACGGTTGGGGGAACTCACGCTGGGACACTGGGGGGTCCCCTCCAAGCATCACCACTGCCCTGCTGTGTGGCCCGATTTCCTGGGTCTCTGGAATGTGTTAGGCTCTCAGTACCTGGAGAGAATCGAGGTCTGTTTGTCTCACATCTCAGGCTGTTTAATCATCATAATGTCATCTCTCTATAGCCCTGTCGCTGAGAGGTGACTGTACCTCCCAGCCCACCAACGTCAGGATCAGCTGTGAGATGAGAGCAGAGGTGATTTGTACTGTGTTAGAGTAGAAACTTCACAAGCCATTTTCTCATCCTGCCATGAGCCCTTCTCCTCTGCCGTGAGACCAGCACATTCTAGATCAGGGCCGCCTCTTTAGTCCTGGTCCTAGAATAAGGATTACAGGGAGAAAATTCACTGCTGATCTGCAATTGACAACTATGGTGGTGAGAAACACACCTCCCTGCCTATCTTCTTCCCCCCATTCCTTCCTTCCTTTTTTCCATCCTTTCTTCCTTCCTGCCTGCCTTCCTTCATTCCTTCTTATTTCCTTCCTTCCTTCCCTCCCTCCCTCCTTCCATCTTTTTTCTTTCTCTCTCTTCTCTCTCTTTCTCTTGCTTTTTTCTTTCTTTCTTTTCTTCTTTCCTTCCTTCTTCCTTTCCTTTCTTTCTTCCTTTTTTCTTTCCTCTTTCTTTATTTCCTCCTTCTATTCCTCCTTCCTTTCCTCCCTACTTAGTTTTCTCCTTCCTCCCTGCCTCCCTTTCTTTCTTCCTTCTTTCATTTCCTGCTTCCTTCCCTCCTTCCCCACTGATATTTCTGGGGCTATGTGTTACTGCAGCATAACCTAACCTTTCCTGACTGATACATCAGGAAATAGAGCAATGCCCTCATCTGGCCTCATGAATCTCCCCCTCTCTAATACAGCCCCTAAGGAAGAAAGTGTCTCTAGCCTGGGGTCCCAAATCCCAGTGCTGAAAGTCTGTGATGCAGGCTGGATCCTACAGAGCCCCCTCCTTCCTCAGGTTCAGGAATTGGGGATAAAGGCCTCATGATTCAAATCCACCTGCCCCAGAGGATGCAAACAGAGAGGAAGAGAGCGAGACAGAATAATACTGGTGCCCAGTACCTAAGACCTGATGGCCTGGTCTGCCAGCCTGGCTGCCCCTTGAGGGAAAAGAGAGCAAAGTGGAGGGGCTGGCTCCAGAGGCTGATGAGGAGGCATGGCCTGTGTGACCTGTGTGCCATCATCCCTACATTATCCCCACCTGCTGCTAAAATACAGTAGGAACTTATGTCAAAAGAGAGCAAATATATGGAAAACACGAGAGCCCTCTGAGGCACAGGCACCTATGCACTAGCACTAGGTGAGCCCCAAACCAGACCAACTCCATGCAGCAACCTCTCCCCTCACACACACAGGGCTGGGGTCATATTAGGGAAGATTCATGAGTGAGTTTTCAACTTAGGAGACTGTAGTGAAAACCATGTTTGCAAAACTGCTTTGTAAATACTAAAACATCTGGCTGGGCACGGTGGCTCATGCCTGTAATCCCAGTACTTTGGGAGGCCAAGGCGGGTGGATTGCTGAGGTCAGGAGTTTAATACTAGCCTGGCCAACATGGTGAAAGCCTGTCTCTACTAAAAATACAAAAATTAGCTGGGTGTGGTGGCGCATGCTTGTAATATAAGCTACTTGGGAGGCTAAGGCAGGAGAATCACTTGAATCTGTGAGGTGGAGGTTGCAGTGAGCCGAGATCACACCACTGCACTCCAGCCGGGGTGACAGAGTGAGACTATCTCAAAAAGAAAAAATAGTAAAACATCTCCTATATCATAGAATCCACCTAAGCACCCATCAATGATAGACTGGAAAAGAAAATGTGGTCCATATACATCGTGGAATACTATGCAGTCATAGAAAATCATGAGATCATGTCCTTTGCAGGGACATGGATGGAGCTGGAGGCCATTATCCTCAGCAAACTAATATGGGAACAGAAAACCAAATACCACATGTTCTCACTTAGAAGTGGAAGCTAAATCATGAGAACACATGGACACAAAGAGGGGACCAACACGCACTGGGGTCCATTGGAGGGTGGAGACTGGGAAGAATGACAGGATCAGGAAAAATAACAAATGGGTATAGGCTTAATACATGGGTGATAAAATAATCTGTACAACAAAACTTCATGACACAAGTTTACCTAGGTAAAAAACCTGCACTTGTACCACTGAACTTAAAAGTAAAAAAATAAATAAATAAAAGAGATGGGAGGAGAGGCCTTAATTCTAAGGCCCCAGGGAGGGTTAATTCCAACCTTAGAGAGGGTTCATCAGTCACATCTTGCTTTACTGGATGCTGACTTCTTAGGGCAGGTGCTAATTGTGAGATTTTTTTTCTTTTTCTTTTTTTTTTTTTTTTGAGAGAGTCTTGCTCTGTCACCCAGGCTAGAGTGCAGTGGTACGATCTGGGCTCACTGCATTGTCTACCTACCAGGTTCAAGCGATTCTCCCACCTCAGCCTCCTGAGAAGCTGGGATTACAGGTATGCGCCACCATACCCAGCTAATTTTTTATTTTATTTTCAGTACAGACGGGGTTTCACCATGTTGCCCAGGCTGGTCTCAAATTCCTGACTTCAGCTGATCTGCCCACCTCAGCTTCCCAAAGTGCTGGGATTACAGGCCTGAGCCACTGTGCCCTGCCTAATTGTGAGATTTGAGAAAGACCTTCTTTCACATCAACAACAAGCTGGTAGATGTTTTTCCCTAATCGTTGTTTCTATGGACCGGGCAGAGGGAAGAATTTATCTAAAAGGTCCTCCCATTGGCATTGAACCAGCTGCGTCTGATGCCTCTGGGGCAGAGGCTGCTCTGGATCCAAAATCTCACCTTCGCCGCTACCTAGCAACAAACAGAAACACAACCTCCTAAGGCTTGAGAGAGAAGCCAGTTGCAGCCATAAACTCCATTTAAAGCATTCTAGGGGATGAGAGGACCACGGAGGAGAAGAGGGTTGCCAGATAAACCAGAGTTATTCTATTCTATTTTCTTTTCTTTTTTTTTAAACTTGAAAACAGAAAATCACTGCTGACGTAAAAATCCTAAGCCTGTACTGACCACAAGGTCCTGTCTTCCACCAGGAGGAGGAGAGGGGAGGTTTGGAGATCGCAGGGTCATTATGGGCCCTTCCAGGCCAGGCCTCCAGCTTGGTGGGTGGAGAAGTTTATTTTCCCTTTTCTCATTCATTTTCAATCTTGCCTATCTCCAGTTTCTTTCTGAGCATTTCTAATGTTCTCTGTCTCTCTCACTCTCTTTTTTTTTTGTTTTGTTTTGAGAGGTAGTTTCACTCTTGTTCCCCAGGCTAGAGTGCAGTGGTGCAATCTCGGCTCACTGAAACCCCGCCTCCTGGGTTCAAGCAATTCTCCTGCCTCAGCTCCCCGAATAGCTGGGACAACAGGCATGTGCCACCACACCCAGCTAACTTTGTAATTTTAGTAGAGACTGCATTTCACCATGTTAGTCAGGCTGGTCTTGAACTCCTGACCTCAGGTGATTCACCTGCCTCTGCCTCCCAAAGTGCTGGGATTACAGGCATGAGCCACCATGCTCGGCTGCTCATATTCTCTTTTCTGATCCTTCCTCTTTTTTTTTTGAAACAGCTACTCCAGAGGCTCTGTTGCTCGGGCCACAGTGCAGTGGCTCAGTCACAGCTCACTGCAGTCTCCACCTACTGGGCTCAAATGATCCTCCCACCTCAGCCTCCCAAGTAGCTGGGACTACAAATGTGCACCACCATTCCTGGCTAATCTTTTTTTTTTTTTTAATTGTAGAGATGGGGTCTTACAGTGTTGCCCAGGCTGATCTTGAACTCCTGGCCTCAAGTGATCCTCCTGTCTCAGCCTCCCAAAGTGTTGGAATTACAGGTGTGAGCTGTTGCACCCTGCCGTCTTTTCTGATTCTAATTCATTATGATAACTTCCTTTCCTTTTTAGAAATTTAATTTCCTTTTAAAATTTTATTTTTATTTATTTTAGGCAGGGTCTTGCTGTGTCACCCAGGCATGATCATGGCTCACTGCAGCCTCACTCTCCTGGGCTCAGGTGATCCTCCCATGTCAGCCTCCTGAGTAACTGGGAGTATAGGTGTGCGCCATCGTGCCTGGCTAATTTTTCTATTTTGAGGGTGGTAGAGACGGGGTCTTGCTGTGTTGCCCAGGCTGGTTTCAAATTCCTGGTCTCAATAGATCCTCCTAGCCGGGTGCGGTGGCTCACACCTGTAATCCCAGCACTTTGGGAGGCCGAGGCGGACAGATCATGAGGTCAGGAGGTCGAGACCATCCTGGCTAACACGGTGAAACCCCGTCTCTACTGAAAATACAAAAAAAAAAAAAATTAGCCGGGTGTGGTGGTGGGCACCTGTAGTCCCAGCTACTTGGGAGGCTGAGGCAGGAGAATGGTGTGAACCCGGGAGGCAGAGGTTGCAGTGATCAGAGATGGGGCCATTGCACTGCAGCCTGGGTGACAGAGCGAGACTCTGCCTCAAAAAAAAAAAAAAAAAAGAGGGATCCTCCTGCCTTGGCTTCATGAAGTGCAAGAATTATGGGTATGAGCCTCCGTGCCCAGCCTCCTTTTGTAATTTGTAATTTTAAAAGTTTGTTTTTAATAGACAAGGCCTCGCTCTGTTATTCAGATTGGAGTGCAGTGGTGCGATCCTAGCTCAATGCAGCCTCAACCTCCTGGGCTCAAGCAATCCTCCCACCTCAGCCTCCCACGCAGCTGGGACCACAGGTACACACCACAACACCTGGCTTAGAAAGTTGATTTCTTGATCCACTCCCTTCACTTTTGCATCCTGGGATTGTTCACTGACACAATGAAATGCTAATGTTATAGCAAAGTTGCCAGAAAACAGAGAAGATCCCCTGTCCCCTGCACTCAGCAGCCCCAGGATCTGTGGCTGCAGGAAGGTGCACTGTGGCCTAAGCCCCTGAAGGCCCCTGTGGGTGCTTGGGTGTCGGGGCAGCTCAGGTCCTGGTGGGCTGGCTCAGCAGGAGTGAGAGGGCATGGAGAGGTCCCAGCACAAGGGAACCCCTGGTCAGCATCGAGCCCCTCACGCCTAGAAGCTCAGGGCACACCGGGAGGTGGGTGCACACCTTGTTCTTTGCAGAGAGACATGGGGAGGGGTGGGGACAGAGAGGAGCTGGACACCTTGGGAGCTGGCTCGTACCTGGGGTGCTTGCAGTTATTCTAGAACCCTCTGCAGTAAGTACCACCCTTATTTCTTTGTTGCTCTCTCCTCCTCCATTTATCCCCCAAGCCTTGATGGGAAGGTTTGGGGAGGCTCAGTCGGTGAGCCACGGATCTAGGAGAAACTCTGGGGTCCTCTTCACTCCAGCCTGATAGGTTCCCTTCAAGGGGCATGTGCTCATTCATTCATTCATTCATTCAGAGGATATTCCTTCTCACCTTTCTGTGTATCAAGCAGATCATTTAAGCCCACTGACTCTGGGGCAGACTGTCTGGGTTCAAACTCTGGCTTCACCACTTACAAGCTGAGTGACTTCAGGCAAGTGACTTAACCTCTCTGTGCTTCGGTTCTCTCTGTGAAGTGAGAATAGCAATAGTAATATCTTGTTCATGAAGATTAAATGAGGTAATCTTGTAAAGCATTTATAGGAGCGCCTGGCATACAGTAGACATGATATGGGTGTTTGTTCAATGAAAATACGCTGTTTTAGGTGCTGAGAAAAACAGGGATGTCCCGGACTCCACAGAGCCTTCATGTAGGGGGGCAGAGACAAACAACAAACACGTGAACAAATAAATGATCAAGGCCAGGTGCGGTGGCTCATGCCTGTAATCCCAGTACTTTGGGATGCCAAAGTGGGCAGATCACTTGAGGTCACGAGTTCAAAACCAGCCTGGCCAACACGGTGAAACCCCGTCTCTACTAAAAATACAAAAAAATTAACAGGGCGTGGTGGTGCATATCTGTAATTCCAGTTATTTGGGAGACTGAGGGAGGAGAATCGCTTGAACCCCGGGGGTGGAGGTTGCAGTGAGCTGAGATCATGCCATTGCACTCCAGCCTGGGCAACAGAGCAAGACTCTGTCTCAAAAAAAAAAAAAAAAAAAAAAAAAAAAGGATCAAATTGAAGAGTCATGAGGAACATTGAACCAGCAATAGGATAAAGTGTACGTAGCAGGGGGAGGCTGGGGTGGAGGAGTGTTATTTTAACCAAGGAAGTCAGGGAAGGTCTTACAGGGCTGGGGAGGGACTACACAGAGCCCTAAATGATGACAACGATCAGCTGTAGAAAGACCAGAATGGGCCAGGTGCAGTGGCTCACATCTGTAATTCCAGCACTTTGGGAGGCCAAGGCGAGAGAATTGCTTGAGCCCAGGAGTTTGAGACCAGCATTTGCAACATAGTGAGATCCCACCTGTCTCTACAAAATGTTAAAAAATTAGCCAGGTGTGGTGGCATGTGCCTGTAGTTCCAGCTACTCAGGAGGCTGAGGCAGGAGGATTGTTTGAGCCCTGGAGTTTGAGGCTACAGTGAGCTGTGATTGCACTGCTGTACTCCAGCCTGGGCAACAGAGCACGACCCTGTCTCAAAAAAATTAAAAGTAAAAATAAAGATTAGAAAGGCAAATTCCAGGCAGCAAGAACAGCTTGTGCAACAGCTTGTGGATTGGAAGACAGGGCAGGGGCCTGGGGTGAGTGCAGGACAGAGAGACAAAGAGAAGCAGGCCCAGGTCCCACGGAACCCAAGGATCCCAACAAGAAATTGAGCTTCTTTTCCAATTACAACAGGAGACTGTGTTAGTCCCCCAGGTCTGCAGCAGCAAGTGACCACAAACTTGGTGGCTT
>NW_020259865.1:0-4631 GCF_003255815.1 Theropithecus gelada
GGGAAAGACACAACAGTAGGGACTAGCTGCATTAGGAATAAGAACCCTTTCCCCTCCCTTGTCCAGTGTGATCTTGCCTATTGCTCCATCTGAAAGACCACTCTTCTATAGAAGTAAATTTGCCTTGCTGACAAAACTTGTTGTCAGAGTGCTGACTCTTCTTTGTGGCACCAAAAATTTATTTTTCACGAATTTGGGGGCCCACCCAGCATTCCCATTCTCCTCTGGGGAAGGGTCCAGTTCTCTCCCATGAGGAGGCGCACCCCGCTGCCTCGTTGCAGTGGCCATAAAGGTAAGGAATTGAGACTCACCTGGTGCAATTAATAAACCTGGGCTCTCAGCAACGTGGAAACAGGCCAGCAACTTGGGGGACAGGATCTTCACATACCGTGGCAACCAGGTAACTGTGCACAGACTGAGGTAAGAAATGTCGCAGGGGTGACAAAGTGTTTCCTTGGTGGTCACAATATTCTGGAGGTTAAAAGTGTGTGTGAATGATCACAACTACTACTGCTTGTGGTGCTGTTTGTGTGGATGATACTAGGCATTATTGCTAGAAGCAGTGAGTGGGTCCTATCTGCGGTTTTTTATTTGAATAAAAAACCTTTGAAGAGGAATTAACTGTATCCTCATATGGCTTAAGGTCGATCCTGCTGTGGGGTTTATACCATGATGCTAATGCTAAGAGGGACCTAAAATTCCTGGGAGGGAAGTAGTCAGAGTGATGAAGCGAAAGAAGGGTGAAAGGAGCCTCCAGCAGGTGGGGCTAAAGGATAGGAAAGAAATCTCTAGCACGCGGGATTGAGCCATAGCAAAGCCTCCAGGGAAGGAAAGGCAAGATATTCTCTAGCATGAAGGATTAAGCCTAACCAGGACCTAACATGAGAAATGCCCCAAGTAAGACAGGGAGCAAAAAAGAAGAGGATAGTAAAAAAAGATATTCCCGCTGATAGTCCCCTGGGTCTCATGTTAAAATATTGGAAGGATAGTGAGAGGACTAAACATAAGAAAAAGCATTAGATGAACAGTAGAAATACTGCTGTTTCACTTGGAACCAAGGTCCCACCCTCAAAACCGTCAATCTTCTGGTCAAAGTTTGGGTTGAATGAGCATGTAATGTGTCAACTTCTAATTCAATATGTTAATGATAAAAATCTGGTTTCTCAAGAAGAACTAGACTATGCTCTTTGTTGGAGACAGGGACCTGTCCTTATTCCCTTAAAGGCAACTAGGGAAGAACACAATCCAGCATCTCAAATTGGAAAGTCAGACAAGCTGACTCCAACACCTAAAGCCAGCACATGGGATCCCCTATACCATTTTCCCCCACTCAATGCCTCTGATCCTTCCCCTCAGGGTGTTGCTGCCACCCCAGATCCCACCCCAGATCCTTCTCCTGCTCATGTTGTTCCTTCTCCTTACAACTCTAATTCTTGGGAGTTATCATCCCATGAGCCTGTCCCCTGTCAGCCTAAATACCTCTCCCTAAAGGGACTCCAGCATGAGGTACAGCAATGTAAAAAGGGCATTCAGAACTTCCCTTTTCCCTCCACACCTAAGGAGTCAGCCGCAACTCTCTTCCCCTTAAAAGACATGCCACAAGGAGGAGGAGCTATTGTATTTGTGAATGCTCCCTTGACCAGTTCAGAAGTCTGAAGTTTGAAAAAGGAATTTAAGCCATTGTTAGATGACCCTTATGAGGTGGCAGAACAGATTGATCAGTTCTTGGGACCTCAGTTACACCTTGGTTTGTGTTTATGTCCATCCTAGGCATTCCCTTTTCAGAGGAGGAAAGAAGCAGGATCTGATCCATAGGGCTGCTATGGCAATTTGGGAATGTGAACACCCTCTTTGTCAAAACATTCCTACCATGGACCAAAAATTCCCCACCCAAGATCCCCAGTAGGACAATAACACAGCTCACCAAGAAAACATGCAAGACATAAGGGAAATGATAATGAAAGAAACTAGGAATCAGCACTCCAAACTCAAAATCTCTCTAAAGCATTTGATATACAACAGGAGAGAGATGAGGGGACTATGAAATTCTTAGACTAAAGGAGCAAATGAGATAATATGCAGGCCTAAATTTGGAAAATCCCCTGGGACAGGGAATGTTAAAGCTCCATTTTGTCACTAAAAGTTGTCCATATATTTTTATTTTTTTGAGATGGAGTCTCGCTCTGTCACCCAGATTGGAGCGCAATGGTGCGATCTTGGCTCACTGCAAGCTTCACCTCCCGGGTTAGCTCCATGCTCCTGCCTTAGCCTCCCGAGTAGCTGGGACTACAGGTGCCCACCACCATGCCCAGCTAATTTTTTTGTATTTTTAGTAGAGACGGGATTTCACCATGTTAACCAGGATGGTGTCGATCTCCTGACATTGTGACCCACCCACCCTGGACTCCCAAAGTGCTGGGACTATAGGCGTGAGCCACCGCGCCTGGCCAAAGTTGTCCAGATACTTCAAAAAAGTTACAAAAATTAGAAGATTGGGAAAACTGATTTCAAGTGAACTTCTCAGAGAGACTCAAAAAGTATATGTGAGGAGAGACGAAGAAAAGCAAAAACAAAAGACAAAGCTTATGTTATTCACCTTCCAACAGATGGCTCCAAACCTATGCACCCCTAAACAGAGCTTCCAGTGGGCCAGAAACTATAAAGGTTCCAAACCTTCCTTTAAAGGACACAAGCCTCCATCCAGAGGATCAAGGCTGTTGTCTACCAGGCCCTCTAAATAGTATGGGGGAGTAAAATCAAAGGATCCCAGAGCTGAGAGGCAGGGGAAGGGCAAGGTAGGCACTACAAATGTGGAAGAACAGGCCACTTCAAGAGATAATGTCCAAAATTAGAAAAGGAAAAAGAAGCCCTTCCACTCATGGCTTTTGAAGAAGAATAAGGGGGTCAGGGTCTCTGTCTCTTTTATCTTGAGTCCTACCAGGAGCCTTTGATAAGTCTAGAAGTGGGACCTAAGCATGAGATTATAACCTTTTTAATCAATTCAGGAGTGACTCGGTCCTCTGTTTTCCCCCCCATCTAATATTGCCTGTTCTTCAGAGGATCTTTTGGTCTCTGGGGTAAAGGAAGAAGGATTTAAAGCAAAAATTTTAGAAAGCACAGAAGTCAGATACCAGGCTCAATCAGCCCATATTCAGTTTTTGTTAATCCCTAAAGCAGGGACTAATTTACTAGGGAGGGATTTAATGTTGAAGTTAGGCATAGGCATGCAACTCAGCCCAAGAGGATTTCTCACCTCATTAAAGCTACTCACCACTGCAGATGAAAAATATATTAATCCTGATGTCTGATCCAAAGAAGGAATCCAAGGGAAACTCTGAGTCCCTCCAATCCACATCAAGCTAAAACTCCCAGGGAAGTAGTAAGGAAGAAACAATACTCCATTCTCCTAGAGGGCAGGATAGGATTGAAACGTATACTTGAAGTTCTTATTAAAGATGGGCTTCTTGAGCCCTGTATGTCCCCTTATAACACCCCAATATTGCCAGTCAAGAAATCAGAAGGGTCATACCGGCTGATACAGGACCTTAGAGCTATTAACCAAATAGTCCAAACTACCCACTCCATTGTCCTCAATCCTTACACCATTCTCAGCAAGATTCCATATAATCATCAATGGTTTACTATTATAGATTTGAAGGATGCTTTTTGGGTATGTCTCCTGGCTGAAGATAACCAAGATATATTTGCTTTTGAGTGGGAGGATCCCCATTCAGGGTGGAAACAACAGTATTGAGGGACAGGCTTACCCCAAGGATTCACAGACTCCCCTAACCTTTTCAGTCAAATTTTAGAACAAGTATTAGAAAAAGTCATCCCAAACAAATATGCCTGCTCCAATATGTTGACGATATTCTTATGTCTGGTGAAGATATAGAGAAGGTAGCTGGCTTCTCTACACATATTCTTAATCATCTGCAGTTTGAGGGGTTATGAGTCTCAAAGGGAAAGAAAGCTTCAGTATGTAGAACCTGAAATTAAATATTTAGACCACTTGATAAGTATAGGCAAGTGAAGAATAGGGCTTGAACGAGTTGAGGGAATCGTGTCCCTACACTTGCTTCAAACTAAACAGGAACTCAGGAATTTTTTAGGGTTAGTAGGATACTGCTGCTTATGGATTAACTCACAGGCACTAAACAGTAAACTTCTATATCCAACACTTGCCCAGGGGAAGACTGACCAACTCCTGTGGACTTCTGAGGAAGTCGATGAGGTTGAAAAGCTGAAAAAAAGGCTTATAACCACCCCTGTCTTAGCCTTACCTTCCCTAGAAAAGCCATTCTACTTTTTCGTCAACGTGGATAATGGGGTAGCTTTAGGAGTGCTCACTTAAGAACACGCAAACCGAATCCAGCAACACATCAAAAAGCTTATCCACCATGAACAAGTGGGTTTCATCCCTGGGATGCAAGGCTGGTTCAACGCATGCAAATCAATAAACATAATCCAGCATATAAACAGAACCAAAGACAAAAACCACGTGATTATCTCAATAGATGCAGAAAAGGCCTTTGACAAAGTTCAACACCCCTTCATGCTAAAAACGCTCAATAAATTCGATACTGATGGAACGTATCTCAAAATAATAAGAGCTATTTATGACAAACCCA
>NW_020259866.1:0-4625 GCF_003255815.1 Theropithecus gelada
AAATAATCTGTATAGCATAATTTAATTTTAATATAAGCATTTCAATATCATATTAAGATAATTTATAAGTACCATTGTGAGGAAAATAAATATGAAGTTCACAACCCTAATATCAAAAGCTGAAAATATATATTATATTTGAACACTAGGATTCCAGGTCAGTTTAATATATGACACTAGTGTTTTTAAAGCCACTTTGTGAGAATGATAATATACTTTTCTGTTACTTCATCCCTTACATATTCTGGCAGCTTTCTAGGTTTTAGCAAAGGACTCTTTGAGATATTTTGCTTTGTCAAAAACTAAATATATTGACAAAGTTTGGAAGAAAGATAAAACATAATAAAGCCATCCAAGAGAGGTGAGGGTGCATTCAAGAAAAGGTTTATGTTATGCAGAGCAAACTATGTTAAAACAAAATCTATGTAGCTAAAGATCCAGTGTTTTTGGATTTCTATTCTAATTTCAGTCTAATCTACTAGGAAGATGAAAAAGTCAATATTACTCCCCACTTTGTATTATCGCTTCAACTTTAATATGAAAGATTTCATGGAAGTCAGCATTGGAGCTTTTATTTTAGTAACCATAGAGGAACCATTCTAGGAAATTGTGGAGCCAAAATCCCAATTAGACACGTCCTATATGCCCAACATTTATACAAGGATTAAAGTTATCTAGAAGAGCAGAAAACATATGTGTGATGGGGATATATAATATATACATGACAGAGCCATAGTGAAAACTTACAATGATTATAACTTCTGAAGAAATAATCAGTTTGAACATGATACAGTATTAAGAGAAATTACCATAAAAATTGCTAGACAGGACCAAAATGCTTCTGTCCCCGATGCGTTCTTTTTTGTAAAATTTCAATAGTTTTGAGGGATATAGTTGGTTTTTGGTTACATGGATACCTAATGCATTCTATAATGTGGTAATATTTCTTCTTCTGCGCAAAATCATCTTTTTCATAGTACACAGCACTCTTTATTAAACCTTCACTGTGAATAACCCGAAAATTGTCAAAAGACAGTTTTGTGCAAGGCCAAGAGACGTTCAAAACATTAGAAAAGTTTTCATCTGTTTGTTTTTCAGTGCTTTTGACATCTAATTTAACTGTTGTAACAGATGATTATTAACTCTACTTAACACTTGTTTAGAATATACGTAAAGTAAAAAAAAGAAGGTAAGTTCAAGCTTACTTTCAGGAACATTGAGAAGCTTCCAGCACACTTTGGTAATGTATAATAACCTTATATTTGTAATCTTAACTTTTTGCAGATATATTTTTATAAAATTAATTTAAGAATTTTTAAAATAATTTATGAAATTATCCAATTTTATAGAAAAAATGATGGTTAGTGTTGGTGACATTATATCTCCCATAGCAGCATTTTTTTTCAAAAGGAACATATTGTTCATTGTAAAGTTTATCTTTGTTTAATGTTTTAAGGTTTTAGGTATTTTAGAGTTGCTTTGGTTTGTTTTTGAGACAGAGTTTCACTTTTCTCTCCCAGGCTGGAGTGCAGTGGCGTGGTCTCGGCTCACTGCAACCTCCACCTCCCAGGTTCAAGCGATTCTCCTGCCTCAGCCTCCCAAGTAGCTGGTATGACAGGCACCCGCCACCACGCCTGGCTAATTTTTGTATTTTTAGTAGAGATGGGGTTTTGCTATTTTTACAAGGCTGTAGACTGTTTTGTTTTTTTGTTTGTTTGTTTTGTTTTGTTTTGTTTTAACAGCTGACTTCAGTCAGAAGTTGAGATCATTGATTTTTTTTTTCCAGTCTTCTGTTTTCCTACACAAAGAATCCATCCTACTTGTGGGTCCTTCTGATAAGTTCAAATACCTTTTGGCCCTTCTCCTAAGAGCAAGTAATCATCTCTCAACTGGTTTGTCAAATAGCAATCTAATCGATAAATTAGCATTCACTTTTACTCAGCATAATATATTATGTTCCAGGAAAAAATTGTATTTGCATTGTGCAAATTATCCTTAATTACATACTTCCTGCTATTAAATATTTGGAAATGTTATTGGATGCACTCTAGATATAAGTGAGGCAAAAGGAATCTTACATCTGACAAACAGGAAATCTTCCCACACTATAGTGGGAAACCCTGTCTATATTTTCTTGCCTCCTATACGTGTGCAAGTCAGTAGACTTAAAACATAGTTTTTCACTCTTAAAGGTCTATAAAAGTAGTCTTTAATAATTCATTCAGATTCTATAATCTTTAAGAAATCATAGGACAAAAATGTCACATATAAGGTGTCATTTAAAGAAAAGACTTTATTTAGCAGACTGGCCATTTAATAGGGTACTACAACTACACAGATTGTTATTAAAATTGTTCAAGAAAGTTATTCACATGCCTTAAAATATGTTACTTTTAAAATATTCTGATACATTCAAGTGTACTACACTGCTTTTCTGGTTTATGAGAATATAAGGAAATGTTTGATGCAAATACTAACTGTATGTGACATAGAGCTGGAAGAGAAGAATGAATTTAAGATGATATATTTTCCAAGTATATAGGGGGTTTTATACTATTGGTTTTATTTATTTAAAAATGTTGAAGAGAATCTAGATTTTAGAGCAGAGGTAATAATTTTATTCCTAATCATGCAAGGCATATTAAAAAAAATTAACAAATGTGTAAGCACTAATTAACAGAGTATTTGATCCTTTCTTAACATTTCCAGAGCCAGGTAGCTTTTGTCCCACGTGTAGATAATAAAATCCATTATGAGACAATCTTTAACACAATACATTCTGTATGTCACTGCTATACTCACCTTTCCTAAGAACATCTCAGTTACCTCCAGTAGCCCTAAATAAAGCAACCTAATGTCCTACCCACACGCTGTGACATTAAGGCCCACCAAGCCCTGACTCCAAAGTACTTTTCCCACCTTAACTCTCAATATTTCCCAAAAAAAACCCATAGTGATTTCCTTGTGTACTCACATAGAAAATCACCTTTGCTTGTATTTGCATGGCATTTTCTTGTCTCTTCAGTCAGTTTTACATCAGATCTTCTTTGTCTAAAAACATTTTGTACACATGGGTTTCAATCCACATCCTATTCACCTCTTTAGATCTAGTTACAAGTGTCTGTATGTAGCTCCCTTAATGCATTTAGACATGACTTTTTTCTTCTCTGTTTTACATTTACTATCGCTTAATAGATGTTTACTAGAATATGCCTTAAGATCTAGGTATTTTTATGCATATCTTTCTCCTAATATAATTAGGAACTTTGGCAGTATTGTCTTGGAAATTATACCATATATCAAGTAAATATTTCAGAAAGGAAGGCAGAGGAAAACCTAAAGTCAGTTAATTTCATGACCACTTAAACCAGCTTTATAAATGTTGAGAACTATCCGTGGCACATAGTGTATTAGGAAGCACCCAGCACAGGAGGATGATGTAGGCGGGGAGGCTAGACCCATCTCACCTTTTCACGTCTTTCTGCTTTCTTTATATTCACTAGAAGCTGATTAGATTGTGCCCATCAGATTAACGGTGGATCTGCCTTCCCCAGCCCACTGACTCAAATGTTAATCTCTTTTGGGCAACACCCATGCAGACACACCCAGGATTAATATTTTGTATCCCTCAATCCAATCAAGTTGACACTCAGTATTAACCATCACAGCGAACATTTGATAAATTTTAGCTATTTTCTTATATTATAATTAAAACCAATTTAGACACATCTTCAGAAACAAACAGCCTTGTGATTCTGTTTCCTTTTAAGTTCACTCAAACCTCTGTCTGTAAGATGAAATAATACATTTCAGATGTTTATGCACTTTTGCTTTAGCTTAATCATTGTCTAGTGCAGAGGTGAAAATGCTCAAATGACGAGGTTTCATAGTTTTCATTTTTCAAGTTTTTCCCCAGTTTATGGATAGAAGAAATTTTTTTAAACCAAAGTAGTGACATCCTACATTTTTAGTAAAGACTTGACCCATTTCCAGGTGGTCCTTGAAACAGTGCTACACTTCTTACATATTCCTGTACATCATCTATAAGAGGGATGTGTAGCCTAGAAATAGATGAAACAACAGGTTTCCACACAGGTACAGACTTTGAGTGAAAGGACACCATGAAAAAGGTTGTCCTGAATTTATTCTTAGAGACTAATTTCCTTGCCACTGTTGAATTTTCCTTATAACACCAGAATTTTATTACCACCATTCATTTTCTTTTTCTGAAAGATGTCAAGTATTTACAAACATACGAGTAGATGATAGGTGTGATATATTTCAGTGGTTTAAAATAGTAAATTTTCTAAGCCCTTGAGAAAATTCATTTTTGTTTTCTTTGGAAAATGTTGAATATGAATCTCACTGAAGTAAAACACAATTGATTTATGTGCATTGTACTAGTCCATTCTCACACTACTAATAAAGATGTCCCCAAGATTGGGTAATTTATAAAGGAAAGAGGTTTAATTGACTCACAGTTCTGCATGTCTGGGAAAGCCTTAGGAAACTTATAATCATGGCAGAAGTGGAGATGAACACGTTCTTCTTCACATTGCGCCAGGAAGGTGAAGATTGAAAGCCAAATGAAGGGGGAAGTCCCTTATAACACCATCAGATCTCCT
>NW_020259867.1:0-4623 GCF_003255815.1 Theropithecus gelada
AAAAAAAAAAAAAAAAAAAGAAAAAAAAAAAGAAAGTGGCATATAGAGACTGACTTATGGCTGCTAATAATAATGTCTGCCAATAACATGTCACAATTTATTCAAGCATTTTGTATTGCCAACATTTAGATTTTCTTCAAGTTTTTTAATATTATATGAAATACTGAAATATCTTTGGGAGTATATGTAATGAGGGTGCCTGTTTATGTGCATATGTGCATTTTGGTTGCTCAGTATCTTAATCACCTTTATATGATTGAGAAACCTTTTATTTTGTGATTGTTGTTGCAATGCAGAGCTTTCACCTACTATGGAAGCTGAAGATAACAGGTAATCATTATCTCAGTCTGTGTTGCAGCTAGGGTATACCCGATGACCTAAGCTCTACCAATTAGATTAACCCAATCCCCAGAATTTTAATTCTGATATAATGATACGTTGAAGCACTAGAAAATTCTCACTGGTAGCAATAGCAGTAGGGGCAAGATCAAGTTACTGGAACAATAGTGAAACCCATGTAAGTTACAGGAACTTATCTTTAATGGTGGTGAGTGTGGTTTCCTCACTGAATCAATTCTGTGCTCCAGATTTTGGGCATTATCCCTGACTGTATAGAAATTAATAGTCCTTTGATGAATTTTTTGTTTGTTTGTTTACAGTAAGCTTAAGCAAGGGGATTTTTGTTGCCTTGTTGTATTCTGTTTTAACTTTCATTTGCATTATGTCATTGCTCAGGTGGGTACACGTTTTCCAGGTGTATTAGAAAGTAATATTTCCTCTTTTATGACACATTGGTTTCAATATTTTGTCCAATATCCTATTGGATTATTTCTTTTTTCCTTATATATTTGTTGGAATTATACATGTATTCTAGATGCCAGACATTTAAATATGTTATAAACACATAAAATCTGACCACATATTCTCTAGATGTGTGGTTTGTCTTTTGATACATAGTTAGCATGTTCAGAAATATAGAAGAAACTCTGGAGATTTTATACAGTGATTAAAATAACTTGGACTCTGGAGTCATTCATTCAGAAATATTTGTTGAGTTTGTATCAATCTATATCCATAATGAGTAGAAACCACACAGTTGATGTAGACAGGAGAAATGTAATACAAAAGACTGGTGAACTTTGATAAAAGAGTAACTCTAAAATACAAGAAAACTCTATATGGTACCCTAGAACTGAGAGAGAGTATTCATCGAGGAAAAAATTTGGAAGGGGGGTTTCCTCTGCAAGACTAGAGTAGTTGAGAAAGGTGCAGTTGCACCCCACTGAATAGCACCGTGTTTCACTGGTTTGCTCAGGTCAGAGCTATTCAGCAATTGCTGGACAACGACAAAGGCAGAAAGCAACTCTCCTCGCCCTAGGTGCCACACAGTTGAATCTCTTTCAGTGGATCTAGGTTAAAAGATACAGAAGGAGTGAGCCAATGACAAATTATTAACTGCAAGCAGGCCACAGGCAAAACTTAGCAAGGGCCCAGGTACATAGGTGGGCAGAGGGAATAAAAAAACTGTGGAGGTAGGAAGCCTAGAAATTGGGGTATCCATGCTGAGAAGGCCGCAGGAAGCCAGCCCCAGCTGTAATGTTGATGAGGGATCTCAGATTCTGAGGTATAGCACCTCTAGATGTTCTCACACTCACACCACCCACTCACTGTAAGGAGCCAGGCACCATAGGAGAGTCCTTTCCTCTACAACATCTCTCCGGGGCCCTCTGCTGAGAAGCCTTAAATACTGTGCTCACTATGAGGAAATAAATAGAGGAGGAATTCCACACATTACGGCAGAGTGATTACAGGGTAAATTTGGAGGTGAGAGGCAATAAATTATTTATTGACAAACATGAGGCGTGCTAGTCAGCATAATAGATGCTAAAATGTAATAGTAAAATTAAGAAATAAAGTTATTTTCCCCATAGAAATTATACTTTGGTAGAAGATATATGATATCATCCAAAGAAATGATTAATAAAACCGTGAAGTTCTATGAAACAAAAATAGAGTGCTATAAAATGTAATGACATTTATTGAGGTTCAAAGAAAGTCTCCTGAATGATCATCATATGTTTTGGGAATTAATACTTAATTCAGTATACATGATGAATATGTAAACACTGAATATGTGAATATGAGGTATATTAATATTCCTATAAAGTTTGCATAGAAAACTGTGATAAATGTTTAGAGTTGGCAGTTATTGGCATGGCAGATGATAACTGAAATTTAGTAATAAATGAGATTGATGAAAGAGTAGAGAAAGATAAAAAGCCACATGAAGGAATCTTTTGATAAACACACCTGAAGAGTTTTAAAACTGCTTGCAGGTCAATTAAGATATAAATTAATAAGTATTCAAAAGACAATAGGTAAATCATTGACGATCTCCATTAATATGGCTTGTGGGTGGCAGAATTCAGATTACAGAGAGTTAAACAAGTAACAATCTGGTAGAACCAAAAGTAGAGATCATAACATAAATAAAACATTGATTTTAATTTCCAACTCATATGAAATTAAAAATGAGATTTTGTATAAGAATTTGGATTATGGATCCTTTTGAAAAATTGGAAACCTTGTCAATATTTCCCAATAGTGGCTTGAAAAAATATTCAACTGGTTTGCTGCCCCTCCTTGAGATTATAGGGTCCATACATTCTCTATTTCATCACTGTCAGTATTGAACTGCATCACTTTTAATATTTCCACCTGGCCTTTCTAGCACTTGCACTCATGGACTATGCAACATGCCATTCTTTAAAGAAGATAATGTAGAAGAGAAAAATGTGGTGTCTGATAGTAAAACAGGGTTATGGTTTTCTTCTTTTTTTTTTCTTCCCTTTTTTCTTCTTCTCTTCCTTCTTAAAAAAAAGTCAATAACTTATTGCCGAAACCAAAGTGTATACTGGCTGATCTGAATAAGCCCATACATAGAGAAAAATCGTAGATAGAACTGAGAAAGTTGTACTCTATTTATGCCTATTTAATTACTGGAATAACACTTACCAAGCTACTGAAACTCTGATACTTAATGTCTTCATTTGTACAATGAGAATTAATACCCACTTCCTGAAGTTATCCTGCAGAATAAATGAAATCATATTTCCAAAGCTTATAAATAGTTCATGTCCAAGTAACTATTTAAAAACACATAAAGGAGATATATTGTTAATATAGTAATCAAGATACCACAGTGGTTGAAAAAGAATTAAACTCAAAGCCCTAAGTTAGTAATTACACAATCCCAGGCTGTTTCATTAGGCTGATGATGGTAATGCATGGGGAAAGCAAAGGGACATCAAGACAATAAATCAAACACAGTCATGTGCTGTTAACGAAAGGGATATGTTCTGAAATTCTGAGAAATGTGTCATAAGACAATGATGTTTGTCATGCAGATTTCACAGTATACTTACCCAAACCTGTATGGTATAGTTTAGAACACATCTAGGTTATAAGATGCAGCCTATTGCTTCTAGACTACAAATCTGCACAAAATGTTACCATATTGGATAATATAGGCAATTGTAACAGTGTAATAAATATTTGTGTATCTCAACTTATTGAAATCTAGAAAAAAATACAGAAAAAACGTAGAATAAATATAATAATAATAAAAACAACAGTACTTATATAGATCACTTACTACGAATGGAGCTTATAGGGCTGAAAATTGTTCTGGGTGGATCAGTGAGTGATTTTTTTTTTATTATCATACTTTAAGTTCTAGGGTACATGTGCATAACGTGCAGGTTTGTTACATATGTATACTTGTGCCATGTTGGTGTGCTGCACCCATCAACTCGTCAGCACCCATCAACTCGTCATTTACATCAGGTATAACTCCCAATGCAATCCCTCCCCGCTCCCCCCTCCCCATGATAGGCCCTGGTGTGTGATGTCCCCCTTCCTGAGTCCAAGTGATCTCATTGTTCAGTTCCCACCTATGAGTGAGAACATGCGGTGTTTGGTTTTCTGTTCTTGTGATAGTTTGCTAAGAATGATGGTTTCCAGCTGCATCCATGTCCCTACAAAGGACACAAACTCATCCTTTTTTATGGCTGCATAGTATTCCATGGTGTATATGTGCCACCTTTTCTTAATCCAGTCTGTCACTGATGGACATTTGGGTTGATTCCAAGTCTTTGCTATTGTGAATAGTGCTGCAATAAACATACGTGTGCATGTGTCTTTATAGCAGCATGATTTAGAATCCTTTGGGTATATCCCCAGTAATGGGATGGCTGGGTCATATGGTATTTCTAGTTCTAGATCCTTGAGGAATCGCCATACTGTTTTCCATAATGGTTGAACTAGTTGACAATCCCACCAACAGTGTAAAAGTGTTCCTATTTCTCCACATCCTCTCCAGCACCTGCTGTTTCCTGACTTTTTAATGATCGCCATTCTAACTGGTGTGAGATGGTATCTCATTGTGGTTTTGATTTGCATTTCTCTGATGGCCAGTGATGATGAGCATTTTTTCATATGTCTGTTGGCTGTATGCATGTCTTCTTTTGAGAAATGTCTGTTCATATCCTTTGCCCACTTTTTGATGGGGTCGTTCGTTTTTTTCTTGTAAATTTGTTTGAGTTCTTTGTAGGTTCTGGATAT
>NW_020259868.1:0-4622 GCF_003255815.1 Theropithecus gelada
CTATCACAATTCTTTACTTCACCATAGACATCATCCTAACAACTACCATATTCCTGACCCTCAACCTAAACTCAAACACCACCACCCTCATACTATCCCACACCTGAAACAAATCAACCTGTCTAGCACCACTAAGAGCATCCACCCTCCTATCCCTAGGGGGCTTAACCCCTCTAACCGGCTTCCTACCTAAATGAATTACCATTCAACAACTCACAATCAACAATCACTTTCCCATCCCCTCTGTCATAATTATCAGAACTCTGCTGAACCTGTATTTCTCTAGACGCCTAATCTATACCATCTCCCTAACACTATTTCCTACATCCAACAACACAAAAATAATCTGGCAATTCGAAAACACACAACCTACACTCCCTATTCCCCCACTCATCATTGCCTCTACCCTTTTACTAGCAACCTCCCCCCTAATTTTGGCTATCCACTAGAAATTTAGGTGAAACAAGACCAAGAGCCTTCAAAGCCCTTAGGAAGTAAAAGTACTTAATTTCTGAACTACATAAGGACTGCAAACACCTACTCTGCATCAACTGAACGCAAATCAATTCCTTTCATTAAGCTAAGCCCTCACTAGATCAATGGGACTCGAACCCACAAAAATTTGGTTCACAGCTCAATACCCTAATCCACTGGCTTTGATCCACTTCTCCCGCCGCAGGGAAAAAAAAGGCGGGAGAAGCCCCGGCAGAAACTTTTAAAGCTGCTCCTTTGAACTTGCAATTCAATGTGAAAATCACCTCAGGGCTGGGAAAAGGAGGACTAGACCCCTGTCTTTAGGTTTACAGCCTAATGCTTACTCAGCCACTTTACCCTTCCCTTCTCTCTATCTCTACCTGTGCTCATCCACCGTTGACTCTTTTCAACAAACCATAAGGACATTGGGACTCTATACCTACTATTTGGTGCATGAGCTGGAATCATAGGTACAGCTCTGAGCCTTCTTATTCCAGCTGAACTAGGTCAACCCGGCAATCTACTGGGTAACGACCATATTTACAACGTTATTGTAACGGCCCATGCATTCATCCTAATTTTATCCTCATAATTGCCCATGGACTCACCTCCTCCATCTATTTCTGCCTAGCTAACTCAAACTAGGAACGTACCCACAGCCGTATCATACTACTGTCCCGAGGACTTCAAACCCTACTCCCATTAATAACCTTTTGATGGTTCACAGCAAACCTTACTAATCTTGCCCTCCCCCCCAACTATCAACCTACTAGGTGAGCTCTTTGTAATCGCAGCCTCATTTTCCTGATCCCATATGACTATTGTACTAACAGGACTCAACATACTAATTACAGCCCTCTACTCTCTCCACATGTTCATCACAATGCAGCGAGGAACACTTACACATCATATAATCAACATAAAACCCCCCTTCACACGAGAAAATACGTTAATATTTATACACCTCGCTCCAATCATTCTTCTATCCCTCATCCCCAATATCATTCTAGAGTTTGCTCCCTGTAAATATAGTTTCATCAAAACATTAGATTGTGAACCTAACTATAGAAGCTTCTCACTTCTTATTTACCGAGAAAACCTGCAAGGACTGCTGATCCATGCCTCCGTACTTAAAATTACTGCTTTCTCAACTTTTAAAGGATAACAGCTATCCATTGGCCTTAGGAGCCAGAAACATTGGTGCAACTCCAAATAAAAGTAACAATCATGTGTGCCCCTATTATAACAACCCTCGCCTCCCTAACTCTTCCAATTTTTGCCACCCTCATCAACCCTGACAAAAAAAACGCTCATATCCAAATTCTGTACAAACAACTGTAATATATGCTTTTATTACTAGCCTTCTTCCAACAACTTTCTACATTTTCTTCAACCAAGAAACAACCATGTGAAGTTGACATTGAATAACAACCCAGACATTAGATCTAACACTAAGCTTTAAACTAGATTACTTTTCCATAATATTTATTCCAATCGCACTGTTCATCACCTGATCCATTATAGAATCCTCGCTATGGTACATAAGCTCAGATCCAAACATTAACCAATTCTTCAAATATCTCCTTATCTTCCTCGCCGCCATACTAATTCTAGTTACTGCTAACAACCTTTTCCAACTCTTCATCGGTTGGGAAGGCGTAGGAATTACATCCTTCCTCCTAATTAGCTGATGACACGCTCGAGGGGACGCCAACACAGCAGCCATCCAAGCAGTCCTATACCACCGTATTGGCGACATTGGTCTTATCCTAGCTATGACATGATTCCTCCTGCATTACAACTCATGAGACTTTCAACAAATAGTAGCCCTAAACTCCAACTCAAACCTCCTTCCACTAATAGGCCTTCTCCTAGCAGCAACAGGAAAATCAGCCCAGCTTGGCCTTTACCCCTGACTACCCTCTGCCATAGAAGGCCCAACTCCGGTCTCAGCTCTACTTCACTCCAGCACCATAGTTGTTGCCGGAGTATTCCGACTCATCCGTTTCCACCCTTTAATAGAAAACAATACACTAATCCAAAACCTCCCATTATGCCTGGGAGCCATTACTACTCTAGTCACAGCCATCTGTGCGCTCACACAAATCGATATTTAAAACATCGTGGCCTTCTCTACCTCAAGTCAACTAGGCCTAATAAGAGTCACCATTGGTATTAACCAACCATACCTAGCATTCCTACACATCTGCCCCCATGCCTTCTTCAAAGCTGTACTTTTTATGTGCTCCGGATCCATTATTCATAACCTAAACAACGAAGAAGACATTCGAAAAATAGGAGGTCTGTTTAAAACACTACCCCTCACCTCAACTTCCCTAGTTATTGGCAACCTAGCACTCACAGGAATACCTTTCCTCACAGGCTTCTACTCCAAAGATCTCATTATGGAAGCCACAAATACGTCGTATACCAACGCCTGAGCCCTAGTTATTACTCTCATCGCCACCTCCCTAACAAGCGCCTACAGTACTCGAACCATTCTCCTTACCCTAACAGGACAACCCCGCTTCCCAGCCCGAATAAACATCAACGAAAACAACCCCGCCCTACTAAACCCAATTAAACGCCTCACAATAGGCAGTAGAATCACGGGATTCCCTATCACCAGTAATATCCCCCCTACCTCACTCCCCGAGCCAACAATACCCTTCCATCTCAAACTCTCAGCCCTCTACGCAACTGCTCTCGGTTTCCTAACAGCCCTAGACCTCGCCCTTATAACCAACAAACTACAAGTGAAAAACCCATCACAAATATTCAAATTCTCCAACATACTAGGATACTTCCCCACCACACTTCACCGTATGATCCCCTAGCAAAACCTACTTAGAAGTCAAAACTTAGCCCTCCTCATATTAGACTCAACATGGCTAGAAAAATCTATACCCAAAATAATCTCACAAACAACATATTACCGCTTCCACAACTGGAACCACCCAGAAAGGCATCATCAAACTCTACTTCCTCTCTTTCCTCATCCCCCTTATCCTGACCCTACTTCTCATAATATAACCTATTACCCCGAGTAATCTCAATCACAATGTATACACCAACAAACAATGTTCAACCGGCAACCACCACTAACCAACGCCCATAATCATACAAGGCACCCGCACCAATACAGTCACCTCGAATGAACCCCGACCCCTCCCCCTCAAAAATCACCCAGTTACCCATATTATTAAAATTAACCACCACCACTACTTCATCCAAACTTAAAACCCATAACAGCAACCCTACCTCCATCATTAATCCTACCAAAAGACCCCCTAGAACCTCAAGCCCTGAGCCCCATGTCTCAGGATACTCTTCAATGGCCATTGCTGTAGTATAACCAAAGACAACTATCATACCCCCCAGATAAACTAAAAATATCATTAAACCCATATAAGCCCCCCCCCCCAATTTAAAATAATCACACAACCAATCACACCACTAACAATGAACGCTGAAACCCCCATAAATAGGAGAGGGCTTAGGAGAAAATCCTACAAACCCCATAACCAATAATACACTTCATGTAAATAAAACATACGTCATTGCTTCCATAGGGACTCCAACCATAACCAATGATACGAAAAACCATCGTTGTACTTCAACTACAAAAGCACCAATGATTCCGATAGGCAAATCCAACCCAATCGTAAAAATCATCAACCACTCCCCGGCTTCTCCGGCCCCACCCATACCCAGGCCACAGTGACCTGGGCCCTGTGGGTCCCGGCTTCCGAGGGCGGGCTGGCCCTGGGCTCCTCCGGCATTCCTGAAGGGGTGGAGCCTGTGGGCCTATATAAGGGCCGCTGGCCGGCTGGGCCGGCCTCCTGGCCGGACCTGCTCGCCGTGCACAGGCCGACTGAGGGGCACTGGAGCCCGCCGGCCTCTCTCTGCCCGTGTCTGTCCGCGAAATTCCGGCCAGGTCTCCCCGCGATGGCTCTCCCGACACCCGGCGACGGCGCCCTGCCGGCGGGAGCCCGAGGACGAGGACGGCGAAGGAGACGCGCTTGGACCCCGAGCCAGAGGGAGGCCCTGCGAGCCTGCTTTGAGCGGAACCCGTACCCGGGCATCGCCACCAGGGAAGAGCTGGCCCAGGCCATCGGCATTCCGGAGCCCAGGGTCCAGATTTGGTT
>NW_020259869.1:0-4620 GCF_003255815.1 Theropithecus gelada
CCAATTTGCCCCAAGAATGGAAGCCAAATCCTGACTTACCTTAGCAATGAAGGCTGGTCCATTGTCTGACCCTATTTGGACGGGAAAGCCATACCTGGGGAGGATTTCTTCCAAAATTTTCTTTGCTACAACCTGAGCAGTTTCTCTCTTAGTTGGGAACGCTTCTGTCCATCCTGAAAAAGTATCTACAAAGACAAGTAAGTACTGATACCCATATTTTCCAGGCTTTATCTCAGTAAAGTCTATTTCCCAATAGACACCAGGCCTAGTTCCTCTACACCTAATTCCTGCGGCGGTCTGGGTTTGGGGGCAAGCGTTGTTCAGTTGGCAGGCTTTGCAATTTGTTGTGACATCGCTGGCCAGTTCAGCTATGCGCCTGATTCTGAACTTGGCGTGCCTGATTAAGTCTATCATTCGCCGGGCACCCAGGTGGGTTGTCCGGTGGATATGTTCCAACACCTGCCGTCCTAATTTTTCTGGTAGGATGGTTTGGTCATTTACATCAGTCCACCACCCATTTTGAACCTGTTTTAGGGGAAGCGTGTCCATCCATTCGCGATCCTGTTCGGTGTAGTCGGGAAAACTTGGCAAATTTCGCGGGCCAGGATCAGGGAGCTGGAGCGCGAGGAGCTGACTGGGAGCTTTTGCTATGCTCCTTGTGGTTTGGTCGGCTAAGAAGTTGCCTCGAGCAATTGGCGTAGTTGGTTTCTGGTGCCCAGGGCAATGTACGATAGCCAATTTCTTTGGTTTCCACAGAGCAGTTAATAGAGCTAGGATCTCTTGCTTGTTTTTTATTTCTTTGCCTTCAGCTGTTAATAGTCCCCTCTCTCTGTAGATGGCCCCATGTATGTGCGCAGTAGCGAAAGCATAGCGGCTATCCGTGTGTACTGTCAGTTTTTTCTCTGCCCCTAGGGTGAGGGCCTGTGTGAGTGCTATCAGCTTGGCTCTTTGGGCCGATGTCCCTGGAGGCAAGGGTTCCGCCCAGATTACCTCAGTCTCTGACGTTACAGCCGCTCCTGCATACCGCTGGCCTTGGTGGACGTAGCTGCTGCCATCAGTGAACCAGATGAGTTCTGTGTCGGGGAGCGGACGATCTTGCAGGTCCTCCCACACCCCATGCACCTGAGCCAGTATCTCAGTGCACTCATGGGACGGGGCGTCCAAGTCTGGATTTGGCAGCAGTGAAGCAGGGTTTAAAGAGGTTGGGGGCAGAAAAGTTATTCTGAGGGGGTTTAACAGCAGTCCTTGATAGTGGGTGAGCCGGGCATTACTCATCCATCTGTCCGGCGGCTGCCGGAGGACGCCTTCAATGGCATGCGGGGTTATAACGTGCAACTCTTGCCCCATGATAAGTTTATCAGCGTCTCGGACCATTAGGGCGGTCGCCGCGATTATCCGGAGGCAGGGTGGCCAGCCAGCAGCCACTGAATCTAATTTTTTTGACAAATAGGCAACTGGCCTCTGCCAGGGGCCTAGGTACTGTGTTAACACGGCTTTTGCAACACCCTTACTTTCATCCACGTATAAGTGGAAGGGCTTGGAGACATCAGGGAGCCCCAGCGCGGGGGCTGATAATAAGGCAGTTTTGATTTGCTGAAAGGCCAGCTCAGCCTCTTCCGTCCAATTGAAGGGCTGCTGTTCCTTTGTTGCCTGGTATAGGGGCTTGGCTAACTCAGCAAATCCGGGTATCCATAACCTACAGAACCCTGCCGACCCCAGGAATTCTCTCACTTGCCGTGTCGACTGGGGTCTAGGGATGCGTAGGACTGTTTCCTTTCGGGCTTTGGTTAGCCAGCGTTGCCCCCCTTTTAATAGGTACCCCAGATAAGTTACCTCCAACTTGCAGATCTGAGCCTTTGTTGCTGAGGCTCGGTAGCCTAGCTCCCCCAGAGTCTTCAAGAGGTCCTCAGTCCCTTGAACACAAGTTTCCGGGGACCTGGCCGCTATTAAGAGATCATCAACATATTGCAAAAGAGTTATTTCAGGGTGTTGCCACCTGTACTCACCCAGATCTTCATGAAGGGCTTCATCGAACAGGGTTGGCGAGTTCTTGAACCCTTGTGGCAGCCTGGTCCATGTTAGCTGTCCGTTGATGCCCCTCTCAGGATCCGTCCATTGAAATGCAAGGAGTTCTTGACTTTTGGGAGCCAGAGGAAGGCTGAAGAAAGCATCTTTTAGATCAAGAACGGTATACCACTGTTTTTCGGGATGTAAAGCACTCAGAAGGGTGTATGGATTGGGCACAGTGGGATGTATGTCCATGACCCTTTTATTAACTTCTCTTAAATCCTGTACTGGCCTGTAGTCCGTACTATTGGGTTTACGAACAGGTAACAGTGGAGTATTCCAGGATGAGTGGCAAGCCCGTAGGACTCCCTGGTCTAGGAGTCGGCCGATATGGGGCGTAATTCCTTCTCTTGCCTCCAGGGGCATAGGATATTGCCGAACCCGAACCGGGTCCGTCCCTGGCTTAACTTCCACAAATATGGCAGGTCGATGTTTAGCTAGCCCTAAGCCCCCAGTTTCTGCCCACGCTTCAGGGAAACGCTGGAGCCAAGAGTCAATTTCCTGATCGGGGGGCTTTTGCTCTTGATGGAGTCTGTACTCATCTTCTAAGGTGACAGTCAGGATAGATATTGGCCCGTTTTGGGAATCAGTTATCTTGGGCCCTTCTGGCTCAAAGTGGATTTGGGCCCCCATTTTTGTCAGCAAGTCCCTCCCTAGTAGAGGGCAGGGGCTCTCTGGGATGACTAGGAAGGAATGGGAGACTTTTCCCGTTCCTAAGTCTACAGTCCTCTGGGTTGTCCAGGGGTATTTTTTGATGCCTGTGGCCCCGTGCACCCAGGATGTTTTCTTAGACATTTTTCCAATTGGTTTGGTTAGGACTGAGCGTTCCGCCCCAGTATCGACCAAGAAGCGAACTGGGGACCCCTCCACTTGCAAAGTTACCCTGGGTTCGGGGAGGGGGTCCGAACCCTGTCCCCCCTAGTCAGAGTCCTGGGTAACGAGCAAGGAGGTAGGGTTAGCTGGTCTCCGTTTCTTTGGGCAGTCTTTAATCCAGTGACCACGTTCCTTGCAATAAGCACACTGATCCTTTTCTAATCCTTGCCTAGAGCCTTGCTTTTTCTGCTTTCTGCTTTGGCCATTCCCTGCCTGGGGGAAAGCTGCTACTAAGACTTTGGTCATTTCTTTGGTTGCCTTGAACTGTTTTTCTTCTGGAGTATTCCTATTATTATAAACTCGCTGGGCCATCTGAAGGAGGTCCTGAATCTGCTTTCCCTCTAAACCTTCTAATTTCTGGAGTTTTCTTTTAATATCTGGTGTTGCCTGGTTTACAAAGGACATTACTACCGCTGCCTGATTTTCTGGTGCTTCCGGGTCCATAGGGGTAAACTGTCTGAAGGCTTCCATTAATCTCTCTAAATACACAGCGGGGCTTTCTGTCTTACCTTGTAACACAGAATATACTTTAGCCAAATTGGTGGGCTTGCGAGCTGCAGCCCGGAGACCCGCCATTAGAGTCTGGCGATAAATGAGCAGTCGTCCCCTACCTTCTGCCGTGTTGTAGTCCCATCTGGGCCGGGTCAAAGGAAAAGCCGCGTTAATGAGGTCAGGATTTGCAGTTGGCTGGCCGTCATCTCCTGGAACCAGCTTTCTGGCCTCAACTTGGATTCTTTCCTGCTCCTCCATTGTGAACAGGATTCGGAGGAGCTGTTGACAGTCATCCCAGGTCGGCTGGTGAGTAAACATGACACTGTCTAACCACGAGGTTAGATCTTTGGGATTATCTGAGAACCGAGCATTTTGGGACTTCCAATTGTATAAATCACTGGTGGAAAAAGGCCAATACATGAGACGGGAGAGCCCGGTATCATCGAGTGATCCTATTTCTCTGAGAGGCAGGGCTCCAGTGGAGTCAGGGAGTCGGGAAGCTTGGTCCCGCTGTACGCGGCCTCGCGTTCGGCTGGCCGGCCCCCCCGGGTTACTTTCGCTCTCGGCTGCTTCCGCTTCTCGGTTTCCCTCTATGGAAGCACCACCCTGGGGGACTGGGTCCTGCGGGATAAGGTGCGGATATGGTGGGGGAAATGTGGGTTCTAACGTTAGGGGGTCCTGGCTGTCCGGCAGCACAGGGGCCGAGGGAGCAGAGGGAGTCCTTTGTCTTGTAGGTCGCATTACTAGGACCTTGCAAGGCTCAAGGATGAATGGAGTTATCCAGGGCGGTGGGTCTTCCACAAGATTTTGCCACACTAGAATATAAGGAATTTGATTAGGATGTCCTGACTGCCCTGGCAGGAAAATCTTAGTTTTTACCTTAGTAATAATAGAGAGACAGAAAGTTCCTTCGGAGGGCCACCCTACGCCGAAAGAGGGCCACTCCGAACGGCAGAAAGTAACTAGCTTTCCCTTCTTTAGTTCTACACTTAAGTTACGCCCCCGAGCCTTCACATCTTTGAAATTGGTAACAAGGAGTGAGAGCGGCGTGCTCTGGTTGTTGCCCATCTTTGGACTGCTCCTACAAAGAGAAGGAGGGACGAAAATGAGTGTGAAGCAGAGGGGAGTATCCGACAGGTCCGGTCCTGGAAGGGGAAGGAAAGGTTTTATGTTTCGTTTTGGACTTAC
>NW_020259870.1:0-4620 GCF_003255815.1 Theropithecus gelada
GAAGCCCATAGAGGGCTATGGTGAAAAAGGAAATATCCTCAGATGAAATCTGGAAAGAAGCTTTCTGAGAAACTGCTGAGTGTTCTGTTAATTCATCTCACAAAGTTACATCAGTATTTCGTGGATCTCTTTGCTAGCCTTACTTCTGTGGAATTTGAGAACAGATATTTCGAAACCCTTAGAAGACTATAGGGCCAAAGGAAATATCCTCCGATAACAAAGAGAAAGAAGCTTTCTGAGAAACTTCTTTGTGTTCTGCGAAATCATCTCACAGAGTTACAGCTTTCCGCTCAAGAAGCCTTTCGCTAAGACAGTTCTCGTGGAGTTGGCAAAGTGGTATTTGGAAGCCCATAGAGGGCTACGGTGAAAAAGGAAATATCCTCAGATGAAATCTGGAAAGAAGCTTTCTGAGAAACTGCAGAGTGTTCTGTTAATTCATGTCACAGCGTTACATCTGTATTTCGTGGATCTCTTTGCTAGCCTTATTTCTGTGGAATCTGAGAACAGATATTTCGGATCCCTTTGAAGACTATAGGGCCAAAGGAAATATCCTCCGTTAAAAAAGAGAAAGAAGCTTTCTGAGAAACTTCTTTTGTTTTGTGAAATCGTCTCACAGAGTTACAGTTTTCCCCTCAAGAAGCCTTTCGCTAAAACAGTTTTGTGAAATTGGCAAAGTGATATTTGGAAGCCCATAGAGGGCTATGGTGAAAAAGGAAATATCCTCAGATGAAATCTGGAAAGAAGCTTTCTGAGAAACTGCTGAGTGTTCTGTTAAATCATGTCACAGAGGTACATCTGTATTTCTTGGATCTCTTTCCTAGCCTTATTTCTGTGGAATCTGAGAACAGATATTTCGGATCCCTTTGAAGACTATAGGGCCAAAGGAAATATCCTCCGATAACAAAGAGAAAGAAGCTTTCTGAGAAACTTCTTTATGTTCTGTGAAATCATCTCACAGAGTTACAGCTTTCTGCTCAAGAAGCCTTTCGCTAAGACAGTTCTTTTGGAATTGGCAAAGTGATATTTGGAAGCCCATAGAGGGCTATGGTGAAAAAGGAAATATCCTAAGATGAAATCTGGAAAGAAGCTTTCTGAGAAACTGCTGAGTGTTCTGTTAATTCATCTCACAGTGTTACATCTGTATTTCGTGGATCTCTTTGCTAGCCTTATTTCTGTGGAATCTGAGAACTGATATTTCGGATCACTTTGAAGAGTATAGGGCCAAAGGATATATAATCCGATAACAAAGAAAAGAAGCTGTCTGAGAAACTTGTTTGTGTTCTGTGAAATCATCTCACAGAGTTACAGCTTTCCCCTCAAGAAGCCTTTCGCTAAGAGAATTCTTGTGGAATTGGCAAAGTGATATTTGGAAGCCCATAAAGGGCTATGGTGAAAAGGGAAATATCCTCAGATGAAATCTGGAAAGAAGCTTACTGAGAAACTGCTGAGTGTTCTGTTAATTCATCTCACAGAGTTACATCTGTATTTCGTGGATCTCTTTGCTAGCCTTATTTCTGTATAATTTGAGAGCAGATATTTCGGATCCCTTAGAAGACTATAGGGCCAAAGGAAATATCCTCCGATAACAAAGAGAAAGAATCTTTCTGAGAAACTCCTTTGTGTCCTGTGAAATCATCTCACAGAGGTAGAGCTTTCCGCTAAAGAAGCCTTTCGCTAAGACAGTACTTCTTTAGTTGGTAAAGTGATATTTGGAAGCCCATAGAGGGCTATGGTGAAAATGAAATATCCTCAGATGAAATCTGGAGAGAAGCTTCCTGAGAAACTGCTGAGCGTTCTGTTAATTCATCTCAGACTTACATCAGTATTTCGTGGATCTCTTTGCTAGCCTTATTTCTGTGGAATCTGAGAACAGATATTTCGGATCCCTTTGAAGACTATAGGGCCAAAGGAAATATCCTTCGATAACAAAGAGAAAGAAGCTTTCTGAGAAACTACTTTGTGTTCTGTGAAATCATCTCACAGAGTTACAGCTTTCCGCTCAAGAAGCCTTTCGCTAATACAGTTCTTGTAGAGTTGGCAAAGTGGTATTTGGAAGCCCATAGAGGGCTACGGTGAAAAAGGAAATATCCTCAGATGAAATCTGGAAAGAAGCTTTCTGACAAACTGCTGAGTGTTCTGTTAATTCATCTCACAGAGTTACATCTGTATTTCTTGGATCTCTTTGCTAGCCTTATTTCTGTGGAATCTGAGAACCGATATTTCGGATCCCTTTGAAGAATATAGGGCTATAGGAAATATAATACGATAACAAAGAGAAAGAAGCTTTCTGAGAAACTTCTTTGTGTTCTGTGAAATCAACTCACAGAGTTACAGTTTTCCCCTCAAGAAGCCTTTCGCTAAGACAATTCTTGTGGAATTGGCAAAGTGATATTTGGAAGCCCATAAGTGGCTATGGTGAAAAAGGAAATATCCTCCGATGAAATCTGGAAAGAAGCTTTCTGAGAAACTGCTGAGTGTTCTGTTAATTCATCTCACAGAGTTACATCGGTATTTCGTGGATCTCTTTGCTACCCTTATTTCTGTGGAATCTGAGAAGAGATATTTCGGATCCCTTTGAAGACTATAGGGCCAAAGGAAATATCCTCCGATAACAAAGAGAAAGAAGCTTTCTGAGAAACTTCTTTTGTTCTGTGAAATCATCTCACAGAGTTACAGCATTCCCCTCAATAAGCGTTTCGCTAAGACAGTTCTTGTGGAATTGGCAAAGTGATATTTGGAAGCCCATAAAGGGCTATGGTGAAAAAGGAAATATCCTAAGATGAAATCTGGAAAGAAGCTTTCTGATAAGCTGCTGAGTGTTCTGTTAATTCATCTCACAGAGTTACATCTGTATTTCGTGGATCTCTTTGCTAGCCTTATTTCTGTGGAATCTGAGAACAGATATTTCAGATCCCTTTGAAGAATATAGGGCCAAAGGAAATATCCTCCGATAACAAAGAGAAAAAAGGTTTCTGAGAAACTTCTTTGTGTTCTGTGAAATCATCTCACAGAGTTACAGCTTTCCCCTCACGAAGCCTTTCGCTAAGACAATTCTTGTGGAATTGGCAAAGTGCTATTTGGAAGCCCATAGACGGCTATGGTGAAAAAGGAAATATCCTCAGATGAAATCTGGAAGGAAGCTGAGTGTTCTGTTAATTCATCTCACAGAGTTACATCTGTATTTCGTGGATCTATTTACTAGTCTATTTCTGTGGAATCTGAGAACAGATATTTCGGATCCCTTAGAAGAATATAGGGCCAAAGGAAATATCCTCCGATAACAAAGAGAAAGAAGCTGTCTGAGAAACTTGTTTGTGTTCTGTGAAATCATCTCACAGAGTTACAGCTTTTCCCTCAAGAAGCCTTTCGCTAAGACAGTCCTTGAGGAATTGGCAAAGTGATATTTGGAAGCCCATAGAGGGCTATGGTGAAAAAGGAAATATCCTCAGATGAAATCTGGAAAGAAGCTTTCTGAGAAACTGCTGAGTGTTCTGTTAATTCATCTGACAGAGTTACATCTCTATTTCGTGGATCTCTTTGCTAGCCTTATTTCTGTAGAATCTGAGAAGAGATATTTCGGATCCCTTTGAAGACTATAGGGCCAAAGGCAATATCCTCCGATAACAAAGAGAAAGAAGCTTTCTGAGAAACTTCTTTGTGTTCTCTGAAATCATCTCACAGAGTTACAGCTTTCCGCTCCAAAAGCCTTTCGCTAAGAGAGTTTTTGTGGAATTGGCAAAGTGATATTTGGAAGCCCATAGACGGCTATGGTGAAAAAGGAAATATCCTCAGATGAAATCTGGAAAGAAGCTTTCTGAGAAACTGCTGAGTGTTCTGTTAATTCATCTCACATAGTTACATCTGTATTTCGTGGATCACTTTGCTAGCCTTATTTCTGTGGAATCTGAGAACAGATATTTCAGATCCCTTTGAAGACGATAGAGCCAAAGGAAATATCCTCCGATAACAAAGAGAAAGAAGCTTTCTGAGAAACTTCTTTGTGTTCTGAGAAATCATCTCACAGAGTTACAGCTTTACCCTCAAGAAGCCTTTCGCTTAGACAATTCTTGTGGAATTGGCAAAGTGATATTTGGAAGCCCATAGACGGCTATGGCGAAAAACGAAGTATCCTCAAATGAAATCTGGAAAGAAGCTTTCTGAGAAACTGCTGAGTGTTCTGTTAATTCATGTCACAGAGGTACATCTATATTTCGTGGATCTCTTTTCTAGCCTTATTTCAGTGGAATCTGAGAACAGATATTTCGGAACCCTTAGAAGACTATAGGGCCAAAGGAAATATCCTCCGATAACAAAGAGAAAGAAGCTTTCTAAGAAACTTCTTTGTGTTCTGCGAAATCATCTCACAGAGTTACAGCTTTCCGCTCAAGAAGCCTTTCGCTAAGACAATTCTCGTGGCGTTGGCAAAGTGGTATTTGGAAGCCCATAGAAGGCTACGGTGAAAAAGGAAATATCCTCAGATGAAATCTGGAAAGAAGCTTTCTGAGAAACTGCTGAGTGTTCTGTTAATTCATGTCACAGCGTTACATCTGTATTTCGTGGATCTCTTTGCTAGCCTTATTTCTGTGGAATCTGAGAACAGATATTTCGGATCCCTTTGAA
>NW_020259871.1:0-4620 GCF_003255815.1 Theropithecus gelada
AAAAAAAAAAAAAAAAAAAAAAAAAAAAAAAGTCCTTGCCCTATTTTGTTCTAAATAAAGTTAAATCTGACTCTGAACCACATTGGTCAAGGGAGATGGGAAATCTGGGTTTTGTCATGTTTACTTTCAGAACGGGGGCATTTACTAGGGCATCTTCACCTTCCCAGGGTCCTGCACATTCCAGAATATTTGGAGGTGAACCCTCTGATCTTCAGACCGCACTGGCTACCACTGCTGGGTGCTGATGATCCTAGTCCTGTGGTTTCTGGGCTAGCCCACCCCTAATATTTTCAGGGTCTAAGACGAATACAAATGGAAGTTTACATACTACATGTTAAATATTTGAAAGTTATAAATCAGGCTGACAACCTGTTAAATAGGTTCTGTCATTCTGTCTTGACAAATGTATTTTCTTTATTATTATTTTTTTTTATTTTTTCTGACAAATGTATTTTCATAACAAACTGGAAGTCTCGGTTCAAATTTAGAATTTCAGGACTTCTTGGGCTTCTGTATCTGAATGTGCAGGTGTAAGAAAAGCTGACCCTAGGACCTAGCTGTGGCCTGTGATGATATAGTGATTCATAATAAGAAATATATACTGGGTCTTCTTCCTTTTCCTGTACAGAGCCTCTAAACGCCTTGCAATTTCCTGGGTGATTGCAGTGTTCTGTTCTAATGAGGCATCTCTCAGTGGCCCCTAGATAGCTTAAGTACGGGGGCTGGTTGCAGAGGAACCAACCAGGTGATTAGAGGGTTGGAATGTTCAGCCCCATCCCCTGACCTCCAGGCAGGAGAGAGGGCTAAAAGTTGAGTTGATACCAATGGCCAGTAATTTATTCAATCGCGCGTATATAATGAAGCCTCTATAAAGACTCAGAAGTATTCAGAGAGCTTCCAGGCTGGGGAATGTGTGGGCATGCTGGGAGGGCAGCATACCCAGACAGGGCATGGAGGCTGCGTGCCCCTTACCACATACTTTGCCCTATGCATCTCTTTCATTTGGCTGTGCCTGAGTTGCATCCTTTATGATAAATGGGTAAATGTAGGTAAAGTGTTTCCCTGAGTTCTGTGAGCCATTCTAGCAAACGATTGAGCCTAAGGAGGAGGTCATAAGAACCTCTGGTTTATAGACAGTCTGTCAGAAGCACAGGTGGCAACCTGGACTTGTGACTGGTAGTTGATGTGGGGGCAGTCTTGTGGGACTGAGCCCTCAACCTTCGGAATCTGCACTGACTCCCACTAGATAGTGTCAGAAGTGAGTTTAATTCCCAGTTGGTGTCCATAGAGAATTGGAGAGTTGCTTAGTATGGGAACAAAACCCCACACATCTGGAGTCAGACATGAAGTATTGACAGTGGTACGAGTATAGAAAAAAAATAGCTTGTTTTTCCTGTATGTTTGGTGTTTTCTCCTTCTTACACTTTTCTCCTCTTTGACTTCCCATCCCACCTCTGTTCAGGACAATAAAGGAACCTGCATGCCTGTGTGTGTGTAGACCAGCTTAAACAACCAAGCTCTGTTCACCAATCCCCATTCCTGCCAAAAAGTCACCTTTTAACTGTCCTTCATGTGAGGGCGTGTACACAGAGGCACGGCTGCCTTCAGGAATGTAAATCCTGGAAAGAGGCTCGCTCAGGACCTGGAAATAGTTCAGGCCATTTGGGCTTGGAATTCTGGGGTCCCATTTATATGAAGCATGGTCTACAAGGGTGAGGTGTGGGCTCCAGGTGGACATGCCCCTTGTGGACCTCTTCTCCCATAAAGAGGCACACAATCCCATGGAAGACCAGAGTAGGGCTCTCTAAAGTGTGGGACCCAGGGCAAGAGCTCATCTCTCCTGGGTCTATAAGTGATTGTAGACAGGTGATTCCTCTACCTTTTTTTTTTTTTTTTTTTTTTTTTTGGGAAGTCTCGCCCTATTGCCCAGGCTAGAGTGCAGTGGTGCAATCTCAGCTCACTGCAACCTCCACCTCCTGGGTTCAAGCGATTCTCCTGCCTCAGCCTCCAAAGTAGCTGGGATTACAGGTGTGCACCACCACGCCCGGCTAATTTTTTGTATCTTTAGTAGAGACAGGGTTTCACCATGTTGGCCAGGCTGGTCTCCATCTCCTGACTTCGTGATCCGCCCGCCTAGGCCTCCCAAAGTGCTGGGATTACAGGCATGAGCCACCACGCCTGGAGATTCCTCTACTTTTGAGCACAGGTTGAGCCAGAGGTGTATACTAAAATTGGAAGCCTTGAAGTCTAGTGGCCAACCCTTCTTGCCCCCTGCAGTGCAGCACACTGCCAAGTCAGCTATCACCATCAGAGGCCTTGGACCCAAGCACCGTGTGGGAGTAGGGCACATGTCCCTGATTTTCTTGAAACCTATAAGCACATTCTCCTAAACTTGGGGAGATAGTCCCCAAATAACTCTATTTCCAGTATTTGTCTACTTCTTCTCCCAACTCTTGGTGCCTCTTGCCACCTCCAATAATCCAGCAGTATCACCTCCAAGACTAGATGAAAGGTTGTATTCTAAGTGTTAGGCAACTTTTAATTTTGGCCCTGCAACATTAGGGCTATTAACCACTCCCTGAAGCAGAGGGCTACTTTCTCCAGATGAGTGAGGCAAAAATACCTACAGCAGCCTGAGCAAAACACAGATTAACATCTCAGTTCCCCCTCACAGATATATATTATCTCATTCATTTCTTTTTTTTCTTTTTCTTTTTGAGATGGAGTCTTATTCTGTCATCTAGGATGGAGTGCAATGGCATGATCTCGGCTCACTGCAACCTATTTCTCCTGGGTTCAAGTGATTCTCCTGCCTCAGTCTCCCAAGTAGCTGAGATTACAGGCATGCACCAATACACCTGGCTAATTTTTTTTTTTTTGAGACGAAGTTTTGCTCTTGTTGCCCAGGCTGGAGCACAATGGTACAATCTCAGCTCACTGCAACCTCCACTTCCTGGGTTCAAGCCATTCTCCTGCCTCAACCTCCTGAGTAGCTGGGATTACAGGTGCCCGCCACCACCCCTGGCTAATTTTTGTATTTATTTTAGTAGAGATGGAGTTTCACCATGTTGGCCAGGTTGGTCTTGAACTCCTGATCTCAGGTGATCCACCTGCCTCGGCCTCCCAAAGTGCTGGGATTACAGGCATGAGCCACCGCACCTGGCCTAATTTTTGATTTTTTGTTTTTTGAGATGGAGTCTCACTCTGTCACCCAGGCTGGAGCGCAATGGCATGATCTCGGCTCACTGCAACCTCCACTTCCTGGGTTCAAGCAATCCTCCTGCCTCAGCCTCCCGAGTAGCTCAGACTACAGGTATATGCCACCATGCCCAGCTAATTCTTTTGTACTTTTAGTAGAGACAGGGTTTCATCATATTGGCCAGGCTGGTCTTGAACTCCTGATCTCAAGTGATCTGCCCGCCTCGGCCTCCCAAAGTGCGGGGATTTCTGGCGTGAGCCACTGCGCCTGGCCCATTCATTTTTTCATAACAGTTTTGTTAAGGAAATTAAACTGAAGCTCAGGAAGATTAAACAACTTGCTTAAGGCCGTAAAAGAAGAAGAACTAGAATTCATTTCCAGAGCTGTCTCACTTCAAGGCTTGTGCTCTTTTCACCATTCACCAGCATCTACCACATCTAAGAGTTTTAAAGACATTTTATTTTTATTTTTATATATATATTTATTTATTTACGACGAAGTCTTGCTCCGTAGCCCAGGCTGGAGTGCAGTGGTGCAATCTCGGCTCACCGCAACCTCCGCCTTCTGGGTTCAAGCGATTCTGCTGTCTCAGCCTCCTGAGTAGCTGGGATTACAGGCATGCACCACCACGCCCAGCTAATTTCTGTATTTTTAGTAGAGACAGGGTTTCACCATGTTAGTCAGGCTGGTCTTGAACTCCCAACCTCAGGTAATCTGCCTGCCTCGGCTCCCAAAGTGCTAGGATTACTGGCATGAGCCACTGCGCCCAGCCAATAAATTTTAAAAATCAAATTTGTGAAGTTGCTGGCCAAAGTGTGTTATCTTGTGTAACTATTCCATTCATCAGAATAGATATTGAGATTTGTTTTTGAGAATCCAAAGTATTACAAGGGATATAGTAAGAGAGGAATTGGAGCCAATTAGGGGATGCATTTCTGTAAAGTGATCATGTAGCATTTTATTGAAATGTGGACTGTATGCTGGACAGCACTAGGGGATTAGTGAACTCATTTTGCATTATTTGATTCCAAAAAACCACTAAGATGCTCATCAGAAAAGCATTGTCAAAAGTGGAAATAGATAAATGTCATCTGTAAATAAATTAGAATTGATTGTGAAATATTTGGTCAGGGCTGGGCACAGTGGCTTACACCTGTAATCCCAGCACTTTGGGAGGTCAAGGTGAGCAGATCATGAGGTCAGGAGTTCAAGACAAGCCTGACCAACATAATGAAACCCCGTCTCTACTAAAAGTACAAAAATTAGCCAGGCATGGTGGCGCGTGCCTGTAATTCCAGCTACTTTGGGAGGCTGAGGCAGGAGAATTGCTTGAACCCAGGAGGCAGAGGTTACAGTGAGCCGAGATTGTACCATTGCACTCCAGCCTGGGTGACAGAGTGAGACTCCGTCTCAAAAAAAAA
>NW_020259872.1:0-4620 GCF_003255815.1 Theropithecus gelada
TTAGGGAAAAGAGACAGACACAAAAGGTCACATATTGTATGATTCCATTTAAAACATTCAGAGTAAGTAAATCCATATGGATGAAAAGAACACTGGTAGTTGTCTGGGGCTAGGAGGAGTGAGAAATAAGAAGGAGCTGCTTAACAGGTAGGTACACAGCTGTATTTTGACATGGAATTGTTTGGAACTAGATGGAAGTGATAATTGAGCAACATTGTGAATCTACCGACTGCCACTGAGTCGTTCTCTTTACAATGGTTAGTTTTATATTATATAAATCTGACTTCAATAAAGAAAGAAATCAGTCAATCAGTGTATAGAACACTGAATGTCAAATCCCATGATTAAGGCAGAGACTCATTGGCCCCACAATTAAATGGCTTCCTCTCCATTCACTCCCAAGCCTGCATTTGTCAGTGGGAATCTGAGCAGGGTCTGACCCACACCCTCTGCAGCAACCAGCTCAGAAAGGCAAACCAGAAACTGCTGTAGCAACCAACCCACACCAGTCAGGACATGGCAGTGATGCAGCTTCTCTAATTTGTGCCCTAGCTTCGAACTCAGAACCAAGCAGAGAAAGCCAAATGTACTCCCATAACCAGTCATATGAGATGCCTCAATGCTTATTAGACACTTCCAGTGTCCCATGTCAACAGCCTGCAGTCAACAGCACATCTGATGCCTTCCCTTTTGTTCACTACAAAGCTTTCCCACTTTGTCAAAAGTGGCTGACTCTCTTGCTTTAGCAAGCACTTTCTAAGTAGGCCCTGACTGTTCCCATTTGACAGCTTTATTTCCACACAGCTGTCAAGACATTACCAGGGATTTTCACATTTCGGTGACCTTCAGTGATAATTACATCTACCATCGTACACCACAGTACACAGACACTGTCTCCTAAACAAAATGCTTTCTTCAACAATGAGTGAACATCCTATGTACAAATGATGAAGTAAAAACACAGTGCCATTCAGATCTTTACTGATATTTAAACAAACTATAGAGGAAAATTCCAAATAAACAATACCGACACAAAAAAGTAAGTGCTGTTTGAAACTACCGAGAAGTGACTTGCAGTTTAGTGAATCAAAGGTTTTCCTTATTCTTTAAACATTTTTTAATAACAGGCATGTCCTTCCTAGAGAAGCACATACCTTTCTCCTCATTTTATTCTTACCAAAGATTATATTGTATTTCTTTACAATTACATACTCTCCTCTACATCTGTGTTTATGTCTTACTTTTGGCTTTCTTTTTCTTTTTCTCTTTTTTTAAGAGATGGGGACTTGCTATGTTGCCCAGGCTGTTCCAAGTGATCCTCCTGCCTTGGCCTCCCAAAGTGCTAGAATTATAGGTGTAAGCCACCATGCCCAGCCATTTTTGTTTCTCATGTTATTTTATAACTATTCTTGCCAAATATTTTTCTATTTTCATTTTCATCAAATAACTAGCTTTCTGTTTCCTTGATCACTAATTCACTTCTCTTCTTTGTTTTGTAGTTTGTTAACCTGCACTTTTATGTTTACTTATTTTCTTGGTAACTTCTTTGAGCTATTTTATTGTTTTCCCTTTCTTTCTTTTTTTTTTTTCTTTTTTCTTTTTTCTTTTTCTTTTTTTTTTTTTGGTCTTGCTCTGTCACCTAGGCTGGAATACAATGGTGTGATCACAACTCACTGCAGCCTCAAACTTATGGGCTCTAATGATCCTTTCCTGCCTCAACCTCCCAATTAGCTGGGACTACAAGCAAGCACCACCACGCTTGACTAATTTTTGTACTTTTTGTAGAGACAGGGTCTCACTCTGTTGCCCACGCTGGTCTTGAACTCCTTGCCCCATGTGATCTTCCCACTTCAGGCTCCCATAATGCTGGAATTACAGGTATGAACCACTATGCCTGGCCTTTTGGTCCTTTTCCAGCTTCTTACATTTGTATTAAACTCATTTATTTGCTTCTTTTTGTTTCTATCAAAATACCTTTAAGTTTCTAAACTGTACACTGAATGTCATTTCCTTTCTTTATGCTGCAGTTTTTACTTTTACTTCTTCTTTAAGCTAAGGCTCCAATGTATGTTTTCAATGTCCAAATGGATATATTTTTTGTTATCTTTCATTTTTAAATTTCTGCATTATGGTCAATGTCATTTGGAAGACATTACTTCTGCCTTTTCAAATTTATAGTTTATTTTTGAAACCAAGTACCTGGTAAGGTCTTCTGAATTTTCATGTTTTAGAGTAAACTGTAGTATCTAAAAGGAAAGTGTGTGTATGTATATACACATACACAGAAATCAACTGTTCGTATTTCATCTCATTTTAATTTTTCTACTGTTTCATACTCTTTAATATCACCTCATTTTTATTTTAAAACATCTACTAAATTATATATGTAAAGAAAACATACAAAATATACTTTTTTAAATATTTATATTACACTTATAAATAGATGTGTTTAAAAACACATGACAAGAAGTTCCAAGTTGGCGTCAATCCCCACCACAGAAAACCAAAACCAAATATGCACCTCCAAAATCCTCCCCAGCAACAACCCAGAGCTCAGGTACAAGGGCGAGACCGTTCCCAGGGCCACAGAGAAGGGGAAAAACTTCAAGCAAAGGACAGGAGAATTAGACTTCCATATCCATGATGCCCCTCCCCCTATTACACCTGGCACCAGTCTCCCCACAGCTCATGGTTTCTACAATGGAAAAAGTGAAATTGAGGTGGTCAACCACTCCTCCAACTTCTTGGATTCCCAGGCAGGAGACCTCTCCATGCTTTAACCCATGGGTAGCATCGTGACTGCCTGAACGGAGAACTAACCCTAAGGACAGGCAGAAACAAACAGGGTAGGCAGGACTACCATCCCCAGCCTCAGAAACCGCTTTGTAACTCAGCCAAAGGGGTTGCCAAATCAGGGTGTCTGTTCACCAGCACCATGCTGCAGGAGGGAGTTCCCCAGGTCCCCTGGACACGAACACCTAGACAATCTTTCCTCACTGCTGGGGTAATCTCTTTAGGACCTCCTCCATTTAAGACAGGCAGAACTCTGATCACTTAGAAGAGTTAAACCTGGGCTTAACGCGCCACCTAGAGCCACAGGAGGCAGTGATGATTCACTAAGCAAGTATGTTCAATAAAAAGCAAAACAAGCCAGAGAAAACTAGAATAAATAACTAATCCTCTATTGCAAAAAACATAGATATATGCCCACAAGAAACAACAGCAAACAGAGGAATATGACCTCCCCAAAAGGGCAAAGCAAAAATCCAGAGCGTGACCCTATCTAGATGGCGACTTGTGAGCTCTCTGACCAGGAATTCAAAATAGCAGTTTTGGCTGGGCAAGTGGTGACTCACGCCTGTAATCCCCGTGCTTTGGGATGCCGAGGTGGGCGGATCACTTGAGGTCAGGAGTTCCAGACTAGCCTGGCCAATGTGGTGAAAACCCATCTCTACTAAAAATACAATAATTCAGCTGGGGTGGTGGCTGGCGCCTGTAGGTGGGAGGATTGCTGGACCCCAGGAGGTTGAGGCTGCAGTGAACCATGATTGTGCCATGTGTTGTCCAGCCTGGACAACAGAGCAAAACTCTGCCTCAATAAAAGAAAGAAAGAAGATAGAGAAAATTACCTCCAAAGACCAAATCTAAGAATGATGTTCAAGAGGAAGCTGACCAAGAGCAAGGGGTAGAAATCTTCAAAGAAGTGATAACAGAAAATGCCAAAAACAGGAGAAAGAGGTAAATATCCAGGTGCAAGAAGGCATTAGAACATCAAACAGATTCAACCCAACAAGACTCTCCCAAGTCATCTAATAAGCAAACCTCAAGGGTCAAGGACAAAGAGAAGATCCTAAAACCAGTGAGAAATAAGAAACAACATATAAAAGACCTCCAATATGTCTGGCAACAGACTTCTCAATGGAAATCATACCGGACAGGAGGGAGTGGAATGACATTTTCAGTACTCAAAGAAATAAAAACTGTCATCCAAGGATATCGTATCCAACTGAACTGTCATTAAAATATTAAGGGGAGATAAAGTATTTCCCAGATAGAATTCACCACCACCAGACCCTTCTTGCAAGAAATGCTAAAGACAGTTCTTCAGCCTGAAAGAAAAAAACACTAACATGCAAAAGAAAACTTATTATTTTACATAAAAATGTATAAATTGGCCGGGAGCATTGACTCATGCCTGTAATCCAAGCAGCTTGGGAGATTGAGGCTGGCAGATCACCTGAAGTCACAAGTTTGAGACCAGCCTGACCAACATGGCAAAACCCCATCTCTACTAAAAGTACAAAAATTAGCTGGGTGTGGTGGCGGGCAACTGTAATCCCAGCTACTCGGGAGGTTGATGCAGAAGAATTGCTCTAACTGGGGAGGCAGAGGTTGCAGTGAGCTGAGATCGCACCACGGCACTCCAGCCTGGGAGACAGAGTGAGACTCTATCTCAAAAAAAAAAAAAAGTATAAATTTGAGACAACTAAAAGTTAAAACGTGGGGGTAGGAATTAAACTGTAAAACTTTTGTGGGGGTTTTGGACTTGTTTGTTTCTGTTATTTGGGATCTAAGATAAGTTGTCATCTCTTTTAAATAACTCATATCTATAAAAACTGT
>NW_020259873.1:0-4619 GCF_003255815.1 Theropithecus gelada
AAAAAAAAAAAAAAAAAAAAAAAAAGAAAAGCAGGAAGTCTGGAAGGGGTGGATACTGACATAGTGAAGCAACTAGTTCAGTTCTACAACTTGACAGCCACACCTGTGCCAGGCTGTCTACAAGGATATTTAGAATGAGTAAGACATTCCTTCAAGGAACTCCAGGAACACAGGCCTAACATGTTGCAATGTTTAGTGTCAAGCAGTGCACTAGAGACACATTATCACACTCAAACCTCACAACAATTCTCTGAGGTAGGAATTATCACTCCCCTTTCATAGATGAAACAGAGGCTTAGAGTGCTTGATTTATTGAAGGTCAAACAGCCAGTAAATCGTGTAGCCAGGATTCCAACCTTTGTGTCTCACTAAGACTGTACAAAAAAAGATACAAACAACAGACAAATAGTTCCCAGGCACCTACCAAGTTGCCAGGCACGGTGTTTACCTCACTGACCCCTTTGAGGTTGTGGCATTGCCTCCATTTTCTACGCGAGGAAATAGGGTGAGAGCTGGGGTTAGTCTGGTTATGACTGTGTGTGCCATTCCCACTAAATCTCATTCGATGTGGTTCATGAGGCAAATGACGTGGACAACTTCCTTCTCACGTCCACTGAGCATATGGCTTTTTACAACACTTCCTGGTTTCTGAATTACTTTACAAACCCCCCTGTCCTGCGAGGAAGGAAGAACGGTTATTACAATCTACATCTAGAAGCCAGTTGCCCTTTAGAGAGATGGCTGCAATTGCCTCACTGCCTGTGTCATGTGACTCTCCCAGGCCCTTAGTGATTAAATGAGAGATGCTGCAGAGGAGCCATGCTGACCACTTCCTCCCTCCTGTCCTGCCATCCCACTGTCGGTGTCCCACTCTCCTTGCGCCCTACACTTCACTGGCTAATAACTCCCCTCACTTTTTCCTATGTGAAGCCATCCTGGATAATTCCCCACCCAGGGATGGTCCCTCCTCATCTCAGAGAGCTCTCCATGCACACCTGTTACCTTTTCTGCTTTTACCTGTAAATAACTACGTGCCTGATTTCCATACCTCATACGCCTCTACAGGGCAAAGACTATGTCTTTTGTTTATTTATTTTTTTATTTTTTATTTTTTTTTGAGACGGAGTCTCGCTCTGTCGCCCAGGCTGGAGTGCAGTGGCGCGGTCTCCACTCACTGCAAGCTCCGCCTCCCGGGTTCACGCCATTCTCCTGCCTCAGCCTCTCCAGCAACTGGGACTACAGGCGCCCGCCACCGCGCCCGGCTAATTTTTTGTATTTTTAGTAGAGACGGGATTTCACCGTGGTCTCGATCTCCTGACCCCGTGATCCGCCCGCCTCCGCCTCCCAAAGTGCTGGGATTACAGACGTGAGTCACTGCGCCCGGCCAAAGACTGTGTCTTTTTTGTTGTTGTTGTTGTCGTCTTTTTTTTTTTTTTTTTTTTTTTTTTTAAGACGGAGTCTTGCTTTGTCGCCAAGGCTGGAGTGTAGTGGCGTGATCTCGGCTCACTGCAAGCTCCACCTCCCGGGTTCACGCCATTCTCCTGCCTCAGCCTCCGAGTAGCTGGGACTACAGGCGCCCGCCACCACGCCCGGCTAATTTTTTGTATTTTTAGTAGAGACGGGGTTTCACTGTGTTAGCCAGGATGGTCTCGATCTCCTGACCTCGTGATCCGCCCGCCTCGGCCTCCCAAAGTGCTGGGATTACAGGCATGAGCCACCGTGCCCGGCCTGAGACTGTGTCTTAAACATCATGATAGCCTTAGCATTTTGTGTAGTGAAGGTTTTGTTTTGTTTTGTTTTTGTTTTTGTTTTTGTTTTTGTTTTTGTTTTTTTTTGAGACGGAGTCTCGCTCTGTTGCCCAGGTTGGAGTGCAGTGGCCAGATCTCAGCTCACTACAAGCTCCGCCTCCCGGGTTTACGCCATTCTCCTGCCTCAGCCTCCCGAGTAGCTGGGACTACAGGCGCCCGCCACCTCGCCCGGTTGGTTTTTTGTACTTTTTAGTAGAGACGGGGTTTCACCGGGTTAGCCAGGATGGTCTCGATCTCCTGACCTTGTGATTTGCCAGTCTCGGCCTCCCAAAGTGCTGGGATTACAGGCTTGAGCCACCGCGCCCGGCCTGTTTTTGTTTTTTAGTATCAGCTTTATTTGTATCATTTTGAAATTTTTATCAAAAGCTCAGTGTGCTTGCTGTGGTTCCCATCCTCTGGGATTTAGGAACCTTTACCCCATTCTCCATCCAAATCTGTCTTCTGTGTTCTAGGCTCTTCCTAAAGTTGTCATTCACACATATCTTCCAGAATTTTTTTTTTTCTTTTTTTTTTTTTTTTTGAGACGGAGTCTCACTCTGTCGCCCAGGCTGGAGTGCAGTGGCTGGATCTCGGCTCACTGCAAGCTCTCCCTCCCGGGTTTACACCATTCTCCTGCCTCAGCCTCCCGAGTAGCTGGGACTACAGGTGCCTGCCACCTCGCCCCGTTAATTTTTTGTATTTTTTAGTAGAGACGGGGTTTCACCGTGTTAGCCAGGATGGTCTCGATCTCCTGACCTCGTGATCCGCCCGTCTCGGCCTCCCAAATTGCTGGGATTACAGGCTTGAACCACGGCGCCCGGTCACCCTCCAGAATTTTAAAGGGTGTATAATCTGTAACAACTCAGAGGAAGCCAATTGCCCTTTAGAAATATGCCTGCAATTCCCTCACTTCCTGTGTCATGTGACTCTCCCAGTCATCACATGACCCATCCGTGTCAGGAAGCCGGAATTACCTGCAGGACTAACCTAGTGCCTATAGCTATGGCAGGTCCCTGCATCCTTGTTTTTGTTTAGTGGATCCTCTATCCTTCAGAGACTCTGGAACCCCTGTGGTCTTCTCCTCATCCAATGACCCTGAGGTGATGGGAGTTTTCCACAGAGGTAAGAGAGAGCTCCCAGTCAGCAATGTCACAGTGCTTCTGGAATCCTGGCACTGGAATTCAGTGAATGACAGACTCTCTTTGAATCCAGGGCCATCATGGCTCTTTGAGCAAGGCACAGATGGAGGGAGGGGTCGAAGTTGAAATGGGTGGGAAGAGTGGTGGGGAGCGTCCTGATTTGGGGTGGGCAGAGAGTTGTCATCAGAAAAGTTGCAGGGAGAGCTGCACCCAGGTGTGTGTGGGCCTTGTCCTAATGAATGTAGGAGACTAGGCCATGGGCACCCAAAGGCAGCTAAACTCTGCCCAGGAGAGTAGTTGACGGGGGGAGAGGGGCTTGCTTTTCAGCCACTCCTCATTCTGTCCTCAGGAATGTCCCAAGCCTTCGGGTAGGGTGAGCATCATGGCCACCAGCCTCACAGGATTGCTTCTACTTCAGGCAGCGTCATGGGCATCAGGTAGGTGAGTCAAGGCGGTGGCGAGGTAGCACAGAGGCTCCCTTCTGCCTCGTAGTCCTTTGGTAGCCTTCCAGTACTCTGGTGGTAGACTTAATAGGTGCTCAATAAATCCTTTTGAGTGACTGAGACCAACTTTGGGGTGAGGAGTTTTGAAACCGTCTTCCGTCTCTCCGAGCAGCTGTGTCCGTTCTCCACATCCTCATCAGACCTCATGTCTGCTTGTGCTCCCTCCTCGGTGGTGCCCCTGCATCCCTAAAAGCTTCAGCTACAACTTGGTGGTCTGTGTCTGCAATGCCACATACTGTGACTCTCTTGACGCCCTGACCTTTCCTGCCCTAGGTACCTTCAGCCACTGAGAGCAGAAGCAGTGGGCGTTGGATGGAGCTGAGTAAGGGGACCATCCAGGCTAATTGCACTGGCACAGGTAAACATTACACCCCTCACCCCCTGGGCCAGGCTGGGTCCTCTTAGAGGCAAATGATGTCAGTGATCATCAAGGAGTTTCTCCCCTGGGAACTGAGACCCTTATTCCCTGTGGATGTCCTCGGGCCTGCTACTGACCCTGCAGCCAGAACAGAAGTCCCAGAAAGTGAAGGGATTTGGAGGGGCCATAACAGATGCAGCTGCCCTCAACATCCTTGCCCTGTCACCCCCTGCCCAAAATTTGCTACTTAAATCGTACTTCTCTGAAGAAGATGAGGAGGAAGGGGACAAGATGACAGTGCCTTTGACACTTTTCTTTGCCCTTTCTTTGGATCCTGACTTCTGCCCATCCCTGACATTTGGTTCCCATTTTAATGCCCTCTGAAATAAGATTTCCCCGCCTATCATCTGCTAACTGCTTATGAACTCAGGCTCAGAAAGGCCTGTATTTCACCCAGGTGCCAGCCTCCACAGGTTCCAACCCAGGAGCCCAAGTTCCCTTTGGCCCTGACTCAGACACTATTAGGACTGACAAGTGATAAGCAGAGTCCCATACTCTCCTATTGACTCAGACTACCATATCTTGATCATCCTTTTCTGTAGGAATCGAATATAACATCATCCGCGAACCCATGGCCAGCTGTGGCTTCTCCATCCGCACCTACACCTATGCAGACACCCCTGATGATTTCTAGTTGCACAACTTCAGCCTCCCAGAGGAAGATACCAAGCTCAACGTAGGCATTCTAGCTTTTTCAGGCCCTGATGGCCCTGATGTCTGGGGGTTGAGAAGCTGTAGGGTAGGTCTGCTTGTAGAGACGTTTTGTCCCCTG
>NW_020259874.1:0-4618 GCF_003255815.1 Theropithecus gelada
GGGAGCCAGGAGGATCTGGCTGCTGCAATACGAAGGCAGGGCCAGTGTAGACTCTCATAGAGGTCTCTTCACACCATCTCTGTAAGATCACAGCCAAGCGTCTGGGGAAGGCACGGGTCACTGTGACTTCTTAACAGGGCCAGCAGCCTGGGAGAAGAGCCAGCCACCTATCAGGGAACAGGACATGCAGAAGAGTGTGGATAAACTGGAACCCGTGGGCACCTCTGGGTCCGTCTCTCCGCCCCGCCTCTAGCCATGATGATGCTCAGAGCACAAAGTTCACTTTAGTCCAACTCTAACTCAGACCCACAGCAGGGAGGGGATTCCAGGAAACAAGGCTCTAGCTTGGCCAACTTGACTCAGTACAAAACCACCACAGCAGGAAGAGATGCAGCCGCTTGCTGAGACCAGGCACCAGGGATGGGGCAGGTTCAGGGATGCCTGGTATGGTTGTGTATGTTGTTCACTGCTCAAGAGCACCTGGCTAAGGAGCCAGGAGGGGCTGAACTGACCCTGGCATGAAGCCATATCTACCTGGAGGAAGGGGCGTCTTTTTCTAAATTGCATAAGATACCGTTCAAACCTGGGCAGGATGAGGGAAAGGTATTGTATTCTGGTTGATATGGGAGGTGTGGGGGTGTCCATAGGTTAAGTTTCTCCCAGCATCTGTCATCCCCCTCTGTGACCAACACTGTAAAGGCCCCATACACAGGGCCCTTGCTATCAGTTGGACTAACCAGTAACAGCCTTGTGGCAAATGGCGATGGTCCTAAAATTCCCAGAGGGCAGGCAGTGCAAAAGCAGGCAGAGACAGTTAACTTGGAAGGAGGATTGTGCCTTAGGCAGAGCTGTTTCAGATAGAACGAGATGTGTTTTGAGGTAGTGAGTTCCCTGTCACTGGAGGTATGCAAGCAGAGCCAGATGAATGTTTGCAGGGTTTGGTGCAGGGGATGTCATTAAGCTCTAGGTGGCAGTTCAGCCACTTGCTCCTCCTGGACTGTGAGTCAGATGTGAACAAGACCTCAGAGGATTGGTGGCGGGTCTCAGGCGGGGTTGGGGGGAGTTCCTCTCCAGCCCTCTCCAACCCTTTGTCTCTGCTCAGTTCTTTTTGGAACCAGCTTAGGTATTTAGAAGATTAATTTCATGTTTGTGCAAAGCAGGGGATTAGGAGGGGAAGAGACTGAGGCTCTCTACAGGTTGTTAATCTAAAAAAAGACTGCAAAATCGCTCTGGCTACGAGTCACAGCTCAGGGTGCCACTCACTGCCAACAAGCCAGGGTTTTTCATCAGTAGTTTTCTTTCATTTTCTGCCGTCTCAGGACCAACACTCTTGCGCTCTGGGGAAGATCAAAGGCAGAACATGGTGGGGTGGCCTCCATGCCCCAGAGCAAGGAGACTGGAGTGCCACTCCCATTACGCCCATCCTGCCAAGGTCCAGACTGCAGACCTCAGACAGAATTCCTGCCACGAACACCACCCCGACTCCTCAGTCCACTGCCACCTCCCGCCTCACTCCTCTGTGCTCCTGGAGGAACCAGAGGCTCAGAGAGGACGTGGATTCACCCCAGCAAGTCACTGATTCCTGGCCCAGAACTCCTCCTCGGTGCTGCCACTTAGAGTTGAGGTGGTGGGAGCTGCTGGAGGCCTTCTGGGGGTGTCTGGAAGCATAGCCCATGCATCCAGGAGCCTAGGGGGATTTTTTTTTTCTTTTTTGTAACAAAATTATTGGGATAGAATTCCCAAGCCAGGCCGGGCGCGGTGGCTCACTCCTGTAATCCCAGCACTTTGGGAGGCCAAGGCGGGCGGATCACAAGGTCAGGAGATCAAGACCATCTGGCTAACACGGTGAAACCCTGTCTCTACTGAAAATATAAAAAATTAGCTGCGCCTGGTGGTGGGCGCCTGTAGTCCCAGCTACTCGGGAGGCTGAGGCAGGAGAATGGCGTAAACCCGGGAGGCGGAGCTTGCAGTGAGCTGAGATCTCGCCACTGCACTCCAGCCTGGGCGACAGAGTGAGACTCTGTCTCAGAAAAAAAAAAAAAGAATTCCCAAGCCATACAATTCATCCATTTAAAGCAGGGATGTCCAATCTTTTGACTTCCCCGGGCCACACTGGAAGAATTGTCTTGGACCACACCTAAAATACACTAACACTAACGATAGTTGATGAGCTTAAAAACAAACAAACAAAAAATTATCGCCAAAAAAAATCTCAAAATGTCTTAAGAAAGTTTACGAGTTTGTGTTGGATCGCATTCAGAGCCGTCCTGGACCACATGTAGCCCACGAGCCACGAGTTGGACAAGCTTGATTTGAGGTGTACAATTCAATAACTAATGAATTTTTGTATATTTAGAGTTGTAAAGCCACCATTTTAGAACAGTTTCGTCTCCCCAAAAAGCAACCCTGTACTCATTGGCAGTCACTCCTCACTCCCTTCCCCATCCCAACCCCTCGTAAATAATCTACTTTCTGGCCAGGCAGGGTGGCTCATGCCTGTGATCGCAGCACCGTGGGAGGCTGAGGCAGGTGGATCATTTGAGGTTGGGAGTTCGAGACCAGCCAGGCCAACATGGTAAAACCCTGTCTCTACTAAAAATACAAAAATAAGCCAGGTGTGGTGGCGCACGCCTGTAATCCCAGCTACTCAGGAGGCTGAGACAGGAGGATTACCTGAACCCAGGAGACAGAGGCTGCAATGAGCCAAGATCACGCCACTGTATTCCAGCCTGGGCAACGGAGTGAGACTCCATCTCAAAAAAAAAAAAACACAAAAACAAAAACTGAGCTCAGGAAAGATTTGGCCAGTTTATAAGCAAAACTAGAAGGGAAAAAGGAAGTGGCCAGAAATGTCAGGGTTTGCAGGGTTCGAAAAGCCAACTGTAGGCTGGGTGCAGTGGCTCCTCCCTGTAATTCCAGTGCTTTTGGAGGCCAAGGTGGGAGGATTGTTTGAGCCCAGGAGTTGGCGACCAACCCTGGCAACATAGCCAGACCCCATCTCTACTACAAATTTTAAAAATTAGCTGGGCGTGGTAGCACACACCTGTAGTCCAAGCTACTCGGGAGGCTGAGTGGGAGGATCACCTGAAGCCAGGGGTTTGAGACCTGGCTGGGCAACATAGCGACTCTCTGTTGGAGTCCAAGGCTGCGGTGAGCCATGATTGCACCACTGCACTCCAGCTTGGGTGACAGAGCAAGAGTATGTCTCAAACAAAACAAAACAAAATAGAAGAGAGAGAAGAAAAGCCAACTCTTTCTGGCTTTTAACTTCATATATGTTAAATGTCAAGAAATTTACCTTCGTGTATGTAAAATGTCAATTAAAAAGTGCCTTTAAGGAAACAAAGTTAACTCAGGAGATAGAAGATAACTTGAACAAAAACTCTAATTAACATCCCCAGGGGATTCACTAAGTAAACAAAAAAAGAGCTCTGGGGAATTCAAAATACCTTTGCTAGAATTTTTAAAAGGTAACAAAAGAGTTGGTGATTAAGGCTGAGGAATCTCCCAGAAAGGAGGAAAAGAGAGATGGGAGATAAAAGATCAGAGGTAGATGGGAAAATCCAACAGCTACCCCTGGGAGTTCCAGAAAGACAGAACAGAGAATACAGAAGGAAATAAGTCATCAAAGACACACAAGAAGAGAGGTTCCCAGAACACAAGGCTAGGAGCCTTCAGATTGACTGGCCATACAGCACGATAATAAAACTAAGGACGGCAAGGTGCGGTGGCTCATGCCTGCAACTTTAGCACTTTGGGAGACCAAGGTGGGAAGATTGCTTGAGGCCAGGAAATCAAGACCAGCCTGGGCAACATAGTGAGACCCCATTTCTGTTTAAAATAAAACAAAAGTTTATTTTGTTTTTATTTATTTATTTATTTATTTATTTTGTGGCAGTCTCACTCTGTTGCCCAGGCTGGAGTGCAATAGTGTGATCTTGGCTCACTGCAACCTCCACCTCCTGGGTTCAAGTGATTCTCCTGCCTCAGCCTCCTGAGTAGCTGGGATTACAGGCGCCCACCACCCGCGCCTGGCTAATCTTTGTATTTTTAGTAGAGACGGGATTTCACCATGTTGGCCAGGCTGGTCTCAAACTCCTGACCTCAGGCGATCCGCCTGCCTTGGCCTCCCAAAGTGCTGGGATTACAGGCATGAGCCACCACACCCGGCCAAGAAAATAAAATGTTAAATAAAACTAAAGAGAAGGCAAGGAGAAACTTCAGTAGGTGTACCAGTGGTAAACAGATGGTCCTAAATATTTCCAGTGGGCAGAGGTAAAAGCAAGTCACTACAAAAGAACTGCTGATCAGCCGGACACGATGGCTCACGCCTGCAATCCCAGAACTTTGGGAGGCCAAAGTGGGTGGATCATTTCAGGTCAGGAGTTCAAGACCAGCCTCGCCAACATGGTGAAACCACATCTCTACTAAAAATACAAAAATTAGCCAGGTGGGGTGACACATCCCTATAGTCCCAGCTACTTGGGAGGCTGAGGCACGAGAATCACTTGAACCTCGGAGGTGGAGGTTGCAGTGAGCTGAGATCGCATCATTGCACTCCAACCTGGGAGCCAGAGAGAGACTCTGTTTCAAAAAGGAAAAGGAAACAAAGCAACAG
>NW_020259875.1:0-9788 GCF_003255815.1 Theropithecus gelada
TGTGAACTGATATAGCTGAACTTCGGAAGAAATTAGGCAGGATTCCCTGAAAAATGTGTGTGTGGCGGGGGGGGGGGGGGGGGGGGGGAGATATGTATATATATAACTGCCCCTTGCGGAGCAGGGCTAACCAGGTAGTGTGCCCAGAGTAATCAAAATTTTTGTTGATTCGTAGGAGGGAGCATTAAAACAAAGAGCCAAAAGTTCTAAAACGGGGGACTTTTCACTCAAAATGGGCTGATGCAAAAGATATTATTAGTCAATTTGTACCAGATTCTTGTTTTATTCTGTTGTAAATCTTTTCCAGCCTTCTTCACCTTCCCCCACCCAATCTTTCTCAGGTGTGTGATGATCCAAAAAGAGTAATAATGTAAGTTTTATGAAGACCTCCTCATAAAAGGTTTCAGAAATATTGTTTTCTGTTTACTTTTTGATATGTGGATGATAAACAACACCCCATCTTTCCAGAACACAAGGAGGGGGCAACTTCAAGCTAGCAGTTGAATTGGGAATCTTCTGATACATGATGCATTGCATCATTGGCCCTACTTAAGTCAACATCGTTTTTCAAAAAAATTGTTTTGTGTTAAATTTTATCTGGAAAACTTTCTACCAAACAAAGACGTGCAGATTAAATAAAATTTCTAAAAGTGGTTGATAACACTTGGCCTCCCTCCATTTGTCCTCTTTCAGCTTTCCAGCTGAAAAAAATGTAAAGATTCAAGGTCTACTTGAAGCGTCATTAGTTCGTTTCCTGCCAGCCTCAGGTCATTAACCTCAGTGGTGAGGAACCTGAAAGCAGCAGATGATGGAGATTTTAGGATTTTGTTGTTGGAAAAGGAAACCAGGTGTCAGGGACCGGTATAAACAAATGAAATAACAGAAACACTGGCAAATCGTATCAGGCTACTAATTCTTGAGAGTAGTATTCCTTTCTGTACTTCTAGTGTGCAGAGTATGCATCTCAATGGTGACTTTTATCAGAATTGTAAACAGCTGTTTTCTCAACTGTCTTCCCTACTCCATTGTAATATTCCTTGGGGGCAGCACATTCAGTGTCTACAAAAAATAATTTTACCTTAAAACTCTGCACACATGCATGAAGGGTTGAGTGAGGAAAAAAATGCTTGCAAGCATCAGGAAAAAGGTTTAACTTGTAAAACAGGTAGGCTCACAGGTCTAGATCCTATGCTATTCCAACCCACATGTTTAAATGAAAAAACTGTGGGCTGCTATACACATAAGTGGTTTTCTGGGTTTCTTGAATATAATAACTTTGAGGCTCACAGTGGCGCTTATATCCTTAAGGTAGGAGAGAGTTGGAGCTGGGCATGTCTCAGTTAAATCTAAAGCCACTGACAGATCACAGGGCTAGGTTGGAGCCAGTGGCTGAGAAGTTGGCCTCCTAAGGGAAGAGAATGTCTAATTTATTGACAGGAAAGCAAAAGCTTAGTGAACGAAGTGCACGCCAGACAGACATTTTTTATACCGTTTATATGGCTGGTTTGAGTTAATGCTGGTGATTAGGATTTAGAACACAATATCCACCAAATTTGTTTATGAAATACTTAGCACAAAGATCTCTACTAGAAAAAACTCAGGAAACTCTCAGCAATAGCTCTGCAACATTAAAAACACTCAACTGGCTTAAACAAAGTAGATTTATTACCACACATAGTAAGTCCAGAGAGCAGAGAGATTCCATCATGACATCAAGACCCATGATAAATCTTTAAATATTTTGAGTTTCTTGAACTTTACACTCTGTCACTCTCAACATATGGGTCTCATACTTTAGCTGGTTCCTCTGCAGTGCCTCAAACTCTGTCCCCTGAGCAGAAAACCAGGGCTGTATTTACCCAGGTGGCTCTGCCCTGCACTTTTCACAATTGTCTCACATTTAGGATGAAGCTTCAGGTAGAAACAGGGAGAAAAAAGCAGTTGTGTATGTCCCTTGGTTTCACAGCTCCTCTAAGAAACAGAAAATAATTTACACGGTATATCTACGCTATACTGAATGCCAAGAGGGAGCCATCACCAGCCCTCTATTATTGTTGTTCATATGTATTGAACCAAAGCAGCATCCTGCTCTCAGACACCAACTTGGGTTTGGAGATCTGAGTGTTTGGAGACACCATGTCTAAATAATAAAGCTTGGAGAATGTGGGCATTGATCCCACTACCTCTTGTATGCTAAGCAAGTACTCTACCACTTGAGCTAATTCCCCATATCAAGGAAGCTTTATTTATCCTTAGTGGGTGGCCTGGAATGCAGCTTTTAGTGTGAAAGCAGGGCTCCACTAAGAGCAGATCTTCTCAGTGATGGCCCAGGGAAAGAGCACAGTGGCTACCCATTCTCTGCAAAGAAGGAGGAGAAGAGGGAGGAGAAAGTCACAAAGGGAAAACTTGTGCTGCCAAAATGTCAAGTTTAGGTTATTCTGGGACAGAAAAAGGCACATCCCAGCAAAGGAGGATCTGTCTAGATCTGCCCAGCTAAAGCGTCACAGATTTTTAAAAAATGATTAAATAAATAAAAATGATTAAATGATTTTATGTGTGTGTGTGTGTGTGCGTGTGTGAGTGTGTGAGTGTGTGTATAAAAGTGGGATGGCATTATCACTTGTTCCTTGTAGCTGAGACTGTCTGGGGATTGTGAGATGGCACACATTTCTGGAAGGCAAAAAGCTCCTGCGGTTTTCATAATTAGGCCCTTTCATGAATGAGGCCAGTGTGCTGACCACTCCCCTAGGAAACCCCTGAAGAGTGCTTCTTTCACTTACATCCGAGATATGGGTTGCCTCCTTGCTAAGGTGTGTCATGTACAAGTTACCTGTCCAACTATATGTCAGAACAACAACAACAAAATTATAGAGCAGAGCCATAAAGAATAAGAGACAAAATCATATCAGAGTGTAAGAATATGTGTAATATCAGAGTGTAAGAATCAAAATTTAGCTATGCAGAGAAGGAGTGGACATATGATGGAGAAAACCAGGCTGTTTGTAGGAATTCCTGTGTGAATAAATGAACCTGTTCAATTTAAGTGGAGTGTGTGTGTGTGTGTGTGTGTGTGTGTGTGTGTGTGTGTGTGAAATACACATGGAGGGAAGCAGTGATTGAAAAGCCTGGTCCCTTAGAAATATATTGGGAGAGCTTTATGAAAACTTAAGATAAATTGAGAAAATCCCAGGCAAAATGCTTAAATAATTAAAGCAACATGTTAGAGAAAGGTGTTTAGTTTTGAATGTCAGACCTTGAACATGAGAAAACAGGAACTGGGGAGAAAGGGAAAGAAGTCATAAAGATACTAAAGGATTGAGGTTTACCCACATTTATCGTGTCAGCTCCTGAGATGGACAGCAGGAATCTTTCCGCAGCGCCAGTGCCCATCACACTCCATGCTTCAGAAACATCCTGCATAAATAGTATAGCACGGATGATGACAGAGGTGAATGAAAAGGAAGAAAAAGATTCTGGAGAGGTTATACAGGAAGGATCTACAGTATTTGTCAAGACGTTGGGTGGAGAGATATGAGGGAGAGGAGACCAAGACACTGGGAAGTCTTGAGCCTAGTGTTGTAGACACAAAAGAGATTCTGAATTAATATCTGATGAATGAATCCACTTATTTATTTGCATTTGATATGTGAATGAATGTTACAGGAATGACCTAGTGTGGAGAAAACAGATGGCGAGACTATGTGCTAGGGTAAAGCAAGAGCTCAAGGGTTTTTTGTTTGTTTGTTTGTTTTTTAATTTGGAAAGAAATCTGCTTTTCTTGTCTGGTTTTCCTATTTAAAGCTATGTGATTTGAGGAAAACGGTTTAACTCCTCCAAGTTTTAGTGTCATCTACAAAATTTGGATAATGATACTGAGGGAAGCTGAAAAGCCATATCAACCAACTTACATAAAAAATAATAAACATTCACTTCCATTTCCAATGCGTGGTGCTGAAAAAGTCCTTGCATGTGGAATATTGTTCACCTTTAAGGAATCTGCTCTCGAAGAGCTGATGAGGGACTATTTTAGTGCAGTTCTGTTGTCACTGGCTGTTGTGCTCATTTAGTTGCCACGAACACATCTCTGTGAACATAAAAATAAAATAAAATAAAATAAAATAAAATAAAATAAAGATTGTGGAGGAATAGAATACAAACACATGATAAGGTGAGATTTGCACCACAGAATATAGTGAAGGATTTGTGCCTGATTCTTTTTGCATTCTCTTGGAATCATTTTTAGCCTTCATTCTAAGTCCCCAATTACTGTCATCCTTCTCCCAACAAGATTGTTTCTCTCCACCATAGATATTCTGGTCAGGCTCTCTGGTTGACCATCTTGACCTCCTGAGCACTCTATTTGTACTGAGACCCTGACTTATGTTCAAATGATGCTCTTCCATAGCAGGGCTTCCTGCTTTGCCCAAAGAGCATTCAATTTTTTGAGCCATTTAGGGCTCTTTCCTCACCCAGTATCTATGTGAAACCTTAGAGGGAAGCCTATTCTTTGCAGGAAGATAATCCTGCTGGGTTCTAACCTCAATCTGTAAATCCACTGGGGTAACCGGGAAACAAGTCCTAATGATATTAAAGGATTGAGGTTTATCCACATTTACTGTATCAGCTACTGAGGTGAACAGCATGAGTCTTTCTGCAGCTTCAACCCCCATCACACTCCATGTGTGAAGAAAACATCCTCCATAAACACTGTAGCATGGAGAACAGAAGAAAAAGATTCTGGAGAGGTTTTGCAGGAAGTATCTACAGTATTTGTCAAGACATGGAGGGGAGAGATTTGAGGGAGAGGAGACAAAGGCACTGGGAAGTCTTGAGCCCAGTGTGGCAGACACAGAAGAGATATTGAATTAGTATCTGATAAATGCAAGAATAAAACCACTCATTTATCTGTATTTAGTAATTGAATGAATGTTACATGCGTGAGCTGGTGTGAAGAAAACAAATGATGAGACTATGTGCTAAGTGAAAGCAAGAGCTTGTGATATTTTCATTGAGAAAGAAAGCTGCTTCTGATATCTGGTTTCCCTCTTTAAAGTTACGTGATCTGAGGAAAATAGTTTAACTCCTCTGAGCTTCAGCGTCATCTATAACACTGGGGTAATAATACTTGGGGAAGCTGGGAAACTATATCGACCAACTTACATAAAAATTAATAAACAGTCAGTATAATTTCTAGCACATAGTGCTGAAAAAGTCCTTGAACATGCAGTATTGTTCACCTTTAACTAAAAGGCTCTCAAAGTCTAAGGAGAGGTATCAGTACAGTTTTGTTGCCATTGGCTGATTTGCTCATTTATTTTGTAGCAACAAGCTTCTGTGATGATAAAAATGAAATAAAGTTTAAAAAGTAAAATAGAGGGTGGAGAAACACAATAGGGATGCATAGCAAGGTGTGATTTTCTAGGCAAAATGGATTTGTACCAAAGAATATAGTAGTAAAGGATTTGTGCCTGATTCTTGTTGTATTATTTTTGAATCTCATTTAGCCTGTGTTCTAATTCCCCAATTGTGGTAATCCTTCTCCCAACAAGATTATTTCTTTGCACCATGAACATTCTGGTCACATTCTCTGCTTAACCATCTTGACCTCCTGAGCACTCACCTTTGTACTGAGACCCTGATATATGCCCAAATCATGCCCTTCCATAGGAGGGCTTCTTGCTTTGCCCAGGGAGCATTCAATTTTTCAAGCCATTTAGGGCTCTTTCCTCACCCAGGGTCTATATGAAACCTTAGAGGGAAGCCTATTCTTTCCAGGAAGAGAATCCTGATGGGTTCTAACCTCAACATATAAATCCACTAAGCAAGCTCCTACTGAACACCAATGATGCAAGCTCAATCCAAGAAGCCAGCACTCCACAGGGGGAACGCAACCAAAGCAGTAGCTAATGCTTACTGAGCAGTTCTTATTGATCAGATCCATCTTTAGGTGGTGTGATCCACCCCAAAAATCCCACAGTCCTTATTTCGCATGTAAAGAAAGAAAAATGGAAGAAGGGGAAGCTAAATGAGAGCTTCAAAATGACAACTTCTCTGATTCTTCCCCTGAAAACTGAGTGTGTCACCTCCACACTGCAAAATCCTTTACCGTCTAATGATTCTCTCCCAGTAGATATCATCACGTGACTTCTTATTTATTTTTCTTGTTTGCTTCCTGTTTCTCCCCACTCCTCCCAAATATGATGTAGTATCACAAAGGTGAGAATACCTGAGTTTTATTCACTGTGAATTGATGCACCCAAAACAGTCTCTTAACAAGGTATGTGCTTGAGAAATATTTGTAGGATGATTAAAAAAATAAGTGTTCACCCACCCCACTCCATAATTATGGTTGGATGACATTCAGAGCAGACAATTGGAAGAGAACTTTCCCCTGTTTCCCCTGTCAGCTAGAGAGGTAGACATATGACATAGCTTGCAGTTTCTAGTGTAATTTATATCTCTTCACCACCCCTTGTACTCAAACCACTGAGAAGTCAAAAGATGGAAAAAGTGAAAGAGAGAGAAAAGAAAGAAAGAAAGAAAGAAAGAAAGAAAGAAAGAAAGAAAGAAAGAAAGAGAAAGAAAGAAAGAAAGAAAGAGAAAAGAAAAGAAAGAAATCTCACTTTTAAATTTTAAGCTAATATTTGGTCTGTCTTGAAATCATTATCTCATAGCATTTGTGTTCCATTATTTATCACCTATTTTGTTTCCCTTAAAGGAAATAATGGCAAAAGCTGTATCTTGTCTGATGTTCAAACTCAGGACCTTCAGAATATGAGATTGACAGGTGGCCTGCTACTCTAAGAGAGCAACTGTTCCCAAGAGCTGACATTCAGATGATCACATCTCATTTCCCACACACTGCTGCTTTATCAATTCCTAGCTTTTAAAGAACACAATCAATGCTACTTGGAAATCACTCCTTATCAACCAATGCTGCACTGGAAGACTTCCCCACTCAGGATAGGTGGAGTCCACCTGTTTCCAGTATTCTCATAATGATAGGACCTTCTGGCCTGGGGGACCAGAAACAATTGTACCTCTTACTGCCTTTTTTCCCTCTTGTGGCCCAATGATCTAGCTTTTCTCTTCTTCAGAGATCTTATTCACTCTTCTTTTCTGTAGTCTCCTTTGTTGATAAGAAACAGAGATAGTGCTCAATTCATGATAGTTCATTGAGTGACCAATTGAATGAATGAAGGAAGAAATAGCGTTCCAAGGTGTCTCCCGTTCATACTACTCTTACTGTGTGTCTCCACTTGCATCTATATGACTGGAGACATTCACTCAACAAAAAACACAAGCTGCACTTATGATCATATCCTCCCTTTTTTTCCCCCAATTTTTTGTGCCATGAATTATACTAGGAGACTTAGGGAGTTTACTGGATGTAGTCTGACTGAATTCTGCCAAAAGAGCTATGTCTTAGTCTGCACTTTATGCACTTTTTAGAAGTAATAGAGGCTGAGATAAGTTAACTGTTGTTTCTAAGGTGCCAAAGCTGCTAAGTGGGAAAGCCCGAATTGAGAAGCAAATATTTTTACATTTTAAATGTGATTTTTTTCCCGCTGTACCAGCTCAGTTATTCTGCCCATTTTTTTGCACTTTAGCCCATTCTTTTGCATTTTAGCCCATTCATTCATACACCAAATATCTAATTCCAGACCTCTACTTACTTTTTGGCTTAACTTTTTTTGTTGTTGTTGTTGTTTTGCTTTTTGTTTTTTGACAGAGTGTCCTCTGTCACCCAGGCTGTAGTGCAATGGTAAGACCTTGGCTCACTGCAACCTCTGCCTCCCGGGTTCTAGTAATTCTCCTGTCTCAGCCTCCTGAGTAGCTGGGACTACAGGTGCCTGCCACGATGCCTGGCTAATTTTTGTATTTTTAGTAGAGACGGGATTTCACCATGTTAGCCAGGCTAGTCTCAAACTCCTGACCTCAGGTGGTCGGCCCACCTTGGCCTCCCAAAGTGATAGGATTACAGGCATGAGCCACCCCTCCTGGCCTGGGTTTTAATTTCATTTTATTTTAATTTTATTTTATTTTATTTTACTTTTTTTTGTGTGTGTGACAGGGTCTCACTTTGCTGTCCAGGCACTACTGGCAGGATCTCCATTCACTGCAACTTCCGCCTCCCGAGTTCAAGTGATCCTCCCACCTCAGCCTCCTGAGTAGCTGTGAATACAGATGTATACCACCACACTCTTTTTTGTATTTTTGTAGAGACAGGGTATCACTGTGTTGTCCAGGCTGGTCTCAAACTCCTGACGTCAACGGATCCGCCCATCTCGGCCTCCCAAAGTGCTGGGATTACAGAAATGAGCCACCACATCTGGCCTTGGGCTTATCTTTCAAGTCAACTTGGGCTCATTGTTTTCCTTCAAAGACCACATTCAGGGATTTGTCAAATAATGAACACTATTCTTCCACAACTCTTTTGAATCTATCAATTACTTTCCATTCATTTAGTACATATTCACCGGGGAGATGCTCTGTGCCAGACACTGTAGTAGGATCAGGTAATTCAGAGGAAGTATAGACACCCCACACCTCAAAAGAAGACAATATAAATATGGACAATGGAAGAGCCACTTCGAGATTCACCGTTTTCAGTCTTTCTGTCATTTTTAACTAAATAACTCCTTCAAAAATATCTTAAAATAACTAAATAACTCTTTCAATAATAGCACTCTTCTATATGCTGGACTACTCTTAATTTTCTGCTTATAACATGATCTTACTTTTCTTTTAATTTTTGTCTTTGCTTTCTGCCTAAATTTTTATTTTGCGTTATGAAGTTGATAGGTCCATTACTGGATGGTGTGGTTCAATTCTCCAATATGCTTGCTGATTTGTTTTCTACTAAGTCTACCAATTACTGAGAGAGGAGTGTTAATGACAGCAACTATAATTGGATTTTTCTGTTTTTACTTGGCATATCCAATTTTGTTTATGAGTTTTGAAGCTCTGTGTTCTCGTATACATTTGGGACAGTATTCCCCTGGAAAACTGACAATCATTTGGCAGCCCTCATTATTCCTGAAAAGTTTCTCTACTTTCAAATCTACTTTGTCTGATTTTTTATATATACATCACAGCTGTCTTTGATTAATGGTTGCATGAGGTATCTTTTCCCACTCTTTTCTTTCAATCTGCTATATAACTTCTATTCTTATATATAAGTGTACTGCAGGTGGCTTTCTTTAATGAGCATATTTATTTTTAACACATTCTGATGATCTCTAGTTTTTAGTTAATGCATTTAGATAATTTACATGCAATGTTATAGATAAATTTTTAGATAGGTCTATTATTTAACAATTTATTAACATTTTTTCCCTTTGTTTTAACTCATCTATGTTCCTCTTTCTATCTTGTTTTGGTCTATTCAAATCTTGTTAGTAAGTGGTCTAGGGTCTACCATATACATATATAACCTTTCACAGTATAGTTAGAATCAATATTTTACCATTCAAATTGATTATAGAAACTTCATCAAGATTTAGGCCCATTACACTTACCCTTTTATCTTATGTATGTAGTACATCTAGATACAATGACAACTGCTTCAGATAAAGTTACAATTTTTGCTTTCAATCATCAAGCATACCTTAAGGATATCAAGGGAAGAATAACAGTCTGTTAGGTCTGCCTAGACATTTTCTATTTCTGCTTTTGTGTCTTCATTGATGATGTTCTAAGTTTCCTTGTGGTATCACTTTTCTTTTTTTTTTTTTTTTTTTTTTTTTTGAGACGGAGTCTCGCTCTGCCGCCCAGGCTGGAGTGCA
>NW_020259876.1:0-4617 GCF_003255815.1 Theropithecus gelada
CACCAGCATTTCTATCTCTATCTCTCCATAAAACTATAAAAAATCTGGCCGGGCGCGGTGGCTCAAGCCTGTAATCCCAGCACTTTGGGAGGCCGAGGCGGGTGGATCACGAGGTCAGGAGATCGAGACCATCCTGGCTAACATGGTGAAACCCCGTCTCTACTAAAAATACAAAAAACTAGCCGGGCGAGGTGGCGGGCGCCTGTAGTCCCAGCTACTGGGAGGCTGAGGCAGGAGAATGGCGTGAACCTGGGAGGCGGAGCTTGCAGTGAGCCGAGATCGCGCCACTGCACTCCAGCCTGGGTGACACAGCGCGAGACTCCGTCTCAAAAAAAAAAAAATAAATAAAAAAAATAAAAAAAAAAATAAATAAAAAATCTAATTTTTTTTCTTGTATTCGTTTTCCGTGAGATCCCTGCTCTGAGCAATTTCTTCTTTGACCCAGTGGCTGCTTAAGAGTGGTCTGTAACTGTAACACACTATTTCAAAGGGAAAAAAATTCCCCTGCATCCTCCCACCCCATAGTCCTGCAGTTTGAAGACATGCTGTGACACGAGGTGGCCACACACCAGAGACATGAGTTTTGGGGCATTTTTTTTTTTTTTTTTTTTTTTGAGATGGAGTCTCGCTCTGTCACCCAGGCTGGAGTGCAGTGGCACAATCACGGCTCACTGCAAGCTCCGCCTCCCGTGTTCACACCATTCTCCTGCCTCAGCCGCCTGAGCAGCTGGGACCACAGGCGCCCACCACTAGGCCTGGCTAGTTTTTTGTATTTTTAGTAGAGAAGGGGTTTCACCGTGTTAGCCAGGATGGTCTCGATCTCCTGACCTTGTGATCCGCCCGCCTCGGCCTCCCAAAGTGCTGGGATTACAGGCGTGAGCCACCGCACTCGGGTAGTTTTGGGGCAGTTTCTAAACGACTTCCATGCGTGTGGCCAGTGAGGTCCACTGTCCTTAAATTAAAATATTCAGTTCTTCCCTTTCACCAGCTTCAAGTGTACTCAGTAGCCACACACAGCTGTTGGCAGATGTGGTAAATTCCCAACATCATAGAAAGTTCTACTGGATGGTGCTGGTTAGAGTATGTGGCTGGGCGCAGTCGCTCATGCCTGTAATCCTAGCACTTTGGGAGGCTGAGGCGGGCGGGTTACCTGAGGTCAGGAGTTTGAGACCAGCCTGGCCAATACGGCAAAAGCCCGTCTCTACTAAAAATACAAAAATTGGCCAGGCATGGTCATGAGTCCCTGTAATCCCAGCTACTCAGGAGGCTGAGGCAGGGAGAACTCTTGAACCCGGGAGGCGGAGGCTGCACTGAGTCCAGATCATGGCACTGCAGCCTACCTAGCCTGGGCAACAGAGAGAATCCACCTCAAAAAAAAAAAAAAAAAAAAAAACCAAAGATAAAAGTAATACCTTAGCCTGGCTAACGTGGGGAAACCCCACCTCTACTAAAAATAAAAATGAAAAACATTATCCGGGGCGGTGGCGCACGCCTGTAATCCCAGCTGCTCAGGAGGCTGAGCTCACAGCTGAGCAACACCCAGGACTGCTGGCCACCCCTGAACACCGGGAGAGGCAGGAGGAGCCCCGGCTAGAGCCTCTGGAGAAACTTCGGGTCTGCAGACACTTTGATTTCAGACTTCTGGGCTCCAGTGCCAAGACTGCGTTTCTGCTATGCAAGTCACCAGGTTTGTGCCACTTCGTTACAGCTCCAGGCTGACCACAAAAGCGCCCTGTTCCAGTGTGGGCTCTCTGTTGAGGGAATTCAGGGGGCTTGTGACCTTGGAGGGGAAAACAGACGACCCTCATCCTCAGTCTTCCTGGAGGTTAGTACCCCTACAGCTACGTGAACGAGGCAGCAAGCCCCCTCGACCGTGTGGTAAGGACACTGCAGACTTCGCTGGAAGAGTGGCTCCATCTGATCCTGAGTTTCGCTGTCTGATGCGTTAATAAACAAGCATATCAAGTTCTCTACCACGAATTGGTCTTAATGCTGTGATAGCTGTATTTTAACATAATAGTATCCCATGTTTACCCAAATATTAAGCCAAGCTTTTACTGCTGTTTCTCAAATTAGGGTTGAAGGACCATGGGGTGGGAGAAAGCTGGGAATGTCTGCTCCCTTGAAAGAATGTATAAACAACACCCTCCAAAACAACCAAGGGGTCCAAGGAGAAACTTTGGCCGGGCGCGGTGGCTCATGCCTGTAATCCCAGCATTTTGGAAGGCCGAGGCAGGCAGATCACAAGGTCAGGAGTTCCAGACCAGTCTGGTCAACATGGTGAAGCCCCGTTTCCACTAAAAATACAAAAAATAGCCAGGCTTGTAATTCCAGCTACTCAGGAGGCTGAGGCAGGAGAATCACTTGAACCTGGGAGGTAGAGGCGGCCGTGAGCCGACATCACGCCATTGCACTCCAGCCTGGTGACAGGAGACTCCGTCTCTAAGTAAGTAAGTAAATAAATAAATAAATAATAACTAAATAAATAAACGGCAAGGGAAGTTGGAAAATACTCCAGATGAACTACAAGGAAGACATTGGTGGGATCCAGCTAAAGCCATGCTCAGAGGTAGTGAACGCCCACGTTTCACACAGAAGGATCTCAGCACAGTCGCCCGACCTTCCATCTCAGGAAACCAGAGAAAGGAGCAAAGTCAACCCCAACATCAAAGTCTCATCCTGACCAGGGGTCTGCAGGCTGCCCCCCAATGAGGCCAAAAGCACCCCCTGCCCAGACAGGTTCACGGGCCCTGAGAAAGACCGGAAGAAAATACCAAAGACATTAGAAGAATTTCTCCCTACTTTTTTGGTCATTTTCAAAATTTGAGAATCACATGTGATTTGTATTTGAAAAGCCTGAAAAAATTAAAATAAAAAACAAAGGACTTGAACTTGGGAGCTAAGAGATAAAAATCCAGTCTAAACGAGGGCAAGTTCCTGTCTCCAACGACCAGGGCAGGTGTCCCGGCACTCACCTGCCGCGCCCAGCCAAGCATGACGGTGTTGTACATGTCCAGAGTGAGCAGCTTCTGTTTCTGCCGCTGGCTGTGGTGGGTGACCAGCAAGTGGTGGGCGAGGGGCAGGTGGTCGGTGAGCAGGCAGCACTTGAAGAAGGCCAGGAGCTTCTGCTGCTGACCTGAGAGCTGGGCCTGCGTGGACGGGGCCCGCTCCACGTCGAGGCTCAGCTTCCGAGGGGCCTCCTGCAGCACCCGGGGCAGCTGCTCCTCCCAGGAGCTCTCAGGGGCCAGGAACACGGCCAGCTGCTTGCTCAGGAGCCGGGGCTCCACCTTCAGGTGCTTGGGCCGCACCTTCAACTCCTCCCTCTGGCTCTGGACTTGCATCTGCAGGTTCACCTCCAACTGCTGCACGTGCATCCGCTGGATCCGCTTATCCTTCTCCAGTCTCTGTGCCCAGCCGCTACGGGGCACCGGGCTGGCACCCTTGGCCCCCATCTGGACCTTCCTGGGTGGCTGGGGGCCACCATCTCCACTGCCACGTTCTGGGAGCCGCGCCACATCCACCCTGTTCACCACCACCTCAGACACGCTCTCAGCCTGCAGCTGCCGCACCCGCGCCTGGAGCACTGTGAGAGGCAGAGGGCGAGGACGTCAGAGGAAGCCCCCATTCAAGCACCGATCTCTCTGGACCCCGAGCCAGGCCAGGAGGTGCAGGTGGCTGAGTTCTCTGGGACCCGAGGCATGAATTCCTCGTATCTGCCAACAACGCCATAAGGTCCACCCCCTCCTTTCCAGACACACGCACCTCCCCATCTGAGCCCCAGGCCTCACAAAACTCAGCAGCCCAAACAAGTTCCCACCGAGATCCGCTGCATCGTATCTCCCCGGTCCCAGGCCACTCCGACCCTCCAGGTGCCCAGACCAAGAACCCCGGGGTCTCTGACAACTCCCTCTGTCCATCTCTCAGTACCTCCTCCGGGCTTGCCTCCAGAATCTATCCAGGTCGCCCCTCGCCTCCCCGGCCTCCCCTGCCCCTCCCACTCACGGTCTACCTCAGGACCTCCGCAAAGGCTCCCGGGACCCTGAGCCACCCACTCCCCGGCTCAACCGTGGCCTGCAAGTTTCCACCCTGCCTCAGCAAGACCCCCCACCTGGTAGAGCTGCCACACACACACTCCTAGGCTCCCATGGCCTAAGCTGGTGGATGCTGAGTTAGTAAACACTGAGCCGCTGCTTCCAGGGAAAACAGGGTTCCTGTTCGTGCTGCCTCAGGTTGCACTTTTGCCAACCAATCAATGCCTAAATGTTTTGTGTCTAAGGAAGCCTTATTGGAAGCCTATCGCTGGCCGGGCGTGGGGCTCACGTCGGTCATCCCAGAACTTTGTGAGGCCAAGGCAGAAAGATCACCTGAGGTCAGGAGTTCGAGACCAGCCTGGCCAACATGGTGAAACCCCGTCTCTACTAGAAATCCAAAAAATTAGCTGGGCATGGTGTCATGTGTCTATAGTACCAGCTACTTGGGAGGCTGAAGCAGGAGAATTGCTTGAGCCTGGGAGGCAGAGGTTGCAGTGAGACAAGATCGCGCCATTGCCCTGCAGGCTGAGCAACAGAGTGAGATTCCATCTAAAAAAAAAAAAAAAAAAAAAAAGGCCGGGCGCGG
>NW_020259877.1:0-4617 GCF_003255815.1 Theropithecus gelada
ACAAAAAGACGCTCAACATAGTAGATAACTGAAAACCACAATGAGATAGCACAGTTGGTCTGTATCTGTTAGAACTGCTAAACTCTAAAAAAATGACAAATTGCTGGAGGAAAAACAAGAACTCTTTTCATTGCTGGTAGAAGACAGTGTGTAAGACCAGAATATGCCACCCCAAAATATGTCCCTTTTGGCATAAGAATTATTCTGAGCTGATTACTTTGAAAAAATGCTAAAAAAGGAAGTTCTGAAAACAGAGAAGTTACCCTTGTGTAAGGAAAATTTACATCTATAAACGAAATCCCCATTTAAAAGATATCTCTCTCTCTCTCTCTCTCAGCACCAACCAAGAAGAGAAGGATGACTAAATCACTAAAGAGTCTTATCAACAGAGAACGCATGGAGTTAAGTCTGTATAAGAAAACTTACCCTTGTCTACTGTGCTTTTGCTTGTTACCTCCCCACTACTGAGCCTCAACTCTTCTTTCTTTAAGTTGAAGATAGCATTTACACTTGAATTGAAAGCCACCTTTTGGGTATTTACTCATTTTTCCCTGAATATCTCCCATGTATCCATAAGGTATACATGTTTTTAAACTTGTCTACTTTTTTCTCATTTTAATCTGTAATTTGTTACAGAGGGTCCTATCTAAGAATTCCGTAAAGGTAGAGAGAAAATTATTTTTCCTCCCCTATTACAAGTTGGGCAGTTTTTCCCAAAGCTAAACAAGTCTCACCTTACAATCCAAAAATCACATTCATAAGTATTTTGACAGCTACTTTGATATTATTTCCAAACAAAAGCTACCATGCAATTATGTACAGAAACCCTATTCATAATGACCAAAGGAAAAAAAGGAATCAGAAAGTCTTACAACAGATGACTGTGTGGGAACCCACTCAGACATCAAGAGTTGTCATAGGGGCCAGGCACGGTAGCTCATGCCTGTAATCCCAGCACTCTGGGAGGCCGAGGCAAGTGGATCACGAGGTCAGGAGATCGAGACCATACTGGCTAACGTGGTGAAACCTCGTCTCTACTAAAAAAAAAATACAACAAATATTAGCCGGGTGTGGTGGCGAGCACCTGTAATCCCAGCTACTTGGGAGGCTGAGGCAGGAGAATGGCATAAACCTGGGAGGTGGAGCTTGCAGTGAGCCAGGATCGTGCCACTGCACTCCAGCCTGGGTAACAGAGCAAGATTCTGTCTCAAAAAAAAAAAAAAAAAAAAAAAAAAAAAGAGTTGTTATAAAGATTATTTAAATGAAAACATTTGAGATACCGAAGATAAAGAAAGAAATCTTACCAGAACTTACTTTATCTAATTAAAGCAGAGCTCCCAGAAAATACAGCTGCCATTAACCCCATCCAAAGAGTTTCTTTCAAATTCAGCTGCCAGGAAGACAGCCTACACTTTCCCATTAGCACTGATAAATGAAAATGAAATCCTAAGCTCCCAACTGACTGAACAGACCCACTCTTGGCTGAGGGGATCCCAGAGTGACTTTCAAAACTGAGTTCTCAGATTTACAGAGGGTCCCATCTTAGAATTCCGTAAAGGTAGAGAGAAAATTATTTTTCCTCCCCTATTACAAGTTGGGCACGATAGGAAGACAGGGTCAGATACACCTCATTATATTCCCTCCTTTGCTAACCATGATGAGGCTTTCTTCCCTAAGGATTTAACAGAAACAAGCCTTTCAAAAGACTCCACCACTGATTTTAACCAACTGCCTGAAGCTGCCTCTCCTCTCTTGCCTGATAAGAGACCACCCATGATGGAGAGGTTCTGGACAGCGTACACAGGATGCACAGAGAGAGTTTTCATATTCTCTGCTTCAATTTTTAATGTCAGAGGGCTGAACACTCCACCCTGTGATCATGTTAACACTGCCATTTTTTTGTACATTGGACCCATGAAGGAGCAAGAAACTCAATTGTGCATGCATGCATTTCTCCTTTCATAAATATGCATGACTCCTCCTAGAGCTTATTAAATATATGTATTTGGCCATGCCACTCAGAATAAATTACTATTTCCTTTACCTCTCCCTTGAAGTGTCTGTTTCTGACTTCTGGCTGGAGGTTATGCTTCCTAGCCTGTCAGGACTATGCTGCAGGTTGCAACCCTTTACAGGAAATAAATCTCTCACTGGGTGCAGTGGCTCATGCCTATAATCAAAGCACTTTGGGAAGCCTAGGCGGGTGGATCACCTGAGACCAAGAGATCAAGATCATCCTGGCCAACATGGTGAAACCCTGTCTCTACTAAAAATACAAAAGTTAGTTGGGCATGGTGGTGCATGCCTGTAGTCCCAGCTACTTGAAAGGATGAGGCAGGATAATCGCTTGAACCTGGGAGGTGCAGCTTGCAGTGAGCCAAGATCACTCCACTGCACTCCAGCCTTGGCAACAAGAGTGAAACTCCGACTCAAAAAAAAAAATAATAATGAAATCTCTCCTTTCCGAATTTATGAAGCTCATCATTCTCCAGTTGACAGCATTAAAAAGTTCAAAAAGACCTTCCATACTCTCCCACAGAAGCCCTAGAAATCTCCATTTTGTTAATCATTTTAGATGCCTGAGAACTTGTAATCCAATGAGTAGAAATGTTAGTACCCCATTTATGGTTGTCATCCTGCCAGTTCTCAGGAGTTTGTATAAGTCTAAATCTGCAAGGGTCTCATCCCATAAGGACCCTTGTCTCTTTCTTTGTTGCCTTTGCCCACTGGCTCTGGCAACAGGGGTCTTTCTTTCTCCTTGGCTATCTTTGGATATGGGGGCTCCATCTTCTGTGCCACCTTAGGGAATGCCTTTTGCATGCAGGGCTAAGTCATTAAAAAGCCTACAGTTTGAATAACATTTTGAGTGAGTACTCTCTGAAGGTGGGTTGGAATCTCAGGCTTCTTTGTCTGAAAGGTAACTCTTGGGCTAGAAGTTTCTTATCCTAGCTTTGGTTTTGAGGCCTCTATGTTCTCCTCTTGGGTTGGAAGTTATTCCTGGCTTTTTGTTTCATGGTGTCTCTGTTATCTTGATCTTGCTCCTTTCATGGGAACTTCTCAGTTGACTAAATTCTCCCTTCTCAAACCTCTGCTGTGTGTTCCACCAATATGGAACTAATTCTGTCTACTTCCTTTCCTGTTTGCATGACTTTACTAAGAATTATTTAGAACTTTAATAGTTCTTTTGAGAAAATGTTGATCTTCCAAATTGCCTCCTTTAGACCTTTCCTTTCCTAATTGAGTCTCTCAACTCCCTATTATCACTGAAACTTTAGGAACCCCACTCCATGCCTTGGAGGCTCTCAATGTGCTCAAGGATCTGCAAAAGCAAACACCTGAGGCTGAAAAATAAAATAGAAAAAATAAAATTTAATTATCAGCTTCATAAGATTATATGTCAAAAGAAAATCTTGAAAATCTTAAAAATCTCCAAAAACATTGGTGATAAAAAGCTTTAGCCCTCATATGAAGAAGATAAAAACTTGTTCCATTTTCCAGAAACACAATTATAATACAAACATCAAATGGGGTAAAGACGAAAACCAAGTCTTCTACATAAACTAGTGAATTTTGTATTATTGTCATCACATTAGTCAGGGTTCCCCAGAAAGGCACAATCTGTAGGATATATGTAGATAGACAGATGAGAGAAGGTTCACATAATTATGAAGGCTGAGAAAGTCCATGATAGGCTGTCTCCAAGTTGGGGAACCAAGAAAGCTGGTAGCATTGCTCAGTCCATGTCCAAAGGACTCAGAATCAGTTAAGCCAATGGTGTAACTCTCGTTCTGAGGCCAAAGGCCTGAGACCCTGAAGTTCTGATGTCAAAGGCAAGAGAAGGATGTTTCCATTTCAGAAGGAGATAATTCACCTTTCCTCTTCCTTTTTGTTCTATCTGGGCTCTCAAGCATTTGGATGGTGCCTGTATTAGTCTATTTTTATACTGCTATGAAGAAGTACCTGACTCTGAGCAATTTACAAAGAACAAAGAGGTTTAATGGACTGACAGTTCCACATGGCTGGAGAGGCCTCACAATCATGACGGAAGGGGAAGCAAAGATGTCTTTCTTCACATGGCAGCAGCAAGAAGTGCTAAGCCAAAGAGGAAAAGCCCCTTATAAAATCATCATACCATGAGAACTCACTCACTATCATGAGAACAGCATGGCAGTAACCACCACCATGATTCAGTCGTCCCCCACCGGGTCCCTCCCACAACATGTAAGGATTATAGGAGCTAAAATTCAAGATGAGATCTGGGTGGGGACACAGTCAAACCGTATCAGTGCCCATCCACATTGGGTCAGAGTGGATCTTCCTTATCTCAGTGTCTTCCAGAAACATCCTCACACTCATGCCCAGAAACTGTGCTTTACCAGCTATGTTAGTATCTCTTAATCCAATCCAGCAGACATCTAAAATTAACCGTCAGAATATTTATGCCTGATTCGTGACTAAAATTTCAGGATGAAAGCTATGAGATCTCTCTTTGTGTTTGTATGTCTATTAATGTATGTTCTGTATATGTGATTTTTCTTAACTCTGGATAGCACTGCAAAATTCATTTATAAAATCCTCTAAAAGTGTTCTATTCTAACTTGGCTTGGAAAAAAAAAA
>NW_020259878.1:0-4612 GCF_003255815.1 Theropithecus gelada
GTGATGTATGACTTCCACTGACGCAGTTACATCTGTAGTTCGTGGATCTCTTTGCTAGCCTTATTTCTGTGGAATCTCAGAACAGATATTTCGGATCCCTTTGAAGACTATAGGGCCAAGGGAAATATCCTCTGGTAAGAAAGAGAAAGAAGCTTTCTGAGAAACTTCTTTGTGTTTTGTGAAATCATCTCACAGAGTTACAGCTTTCCCCTCAGGAAGCCTTCCGCTAAGACAGTTCCTGTGGAATTGGCAAAGTGATATTTGGAAGCCCATAGAGGGCTATGGTGAAAAAGGCAATATCCTCAGCTGAAATCCGGAAATAAGGTTTCTGAGAAACTGCTTAGTGTTCTGATAATTCATCTCACAGAGTTACATCAGTATTTCATCGATGTCTTTGCTAGCCTTATTTCTGTTAAATCTGAGAACAGATATTTCGGATCCCTTTGAAGACTATAGGGCCAAAGGAAATATCCTCCGGTAAGAAAGGGAAAGAAGCTTTCTGAGAAACTTCTTTGTGTTCTGTGAAATCATCTCACAGAGTTACAGCTATCCCCTAAGGAACCGTTTCGCTAAGACAGTATTTGTGGAATTGGCAAAGTGATATTTGGAAGGTCTCAGAGGTCTATGGTGAAAAAGGAAATATCCTCAGATGAAATCTGGAAGGAAGCCTTCTGAGAAACTGCTTAGTGTTCTGTTAATTCATCTCACAGAGTTACATCTGTATTTCGTGGATCTCTTTGCTAGCCTTATTTCTCTGGAATCTGAGAATTGATATTTCGGATCCCTTTGAAGACTATAGGGCAAAAGGAAGTATCCTCTGATAAGAAAGAGAAAGAAACTTTCTGAGAAACTTGTTTGTGTTCTGTGAAATCATCTCAGAGAGTTACAGCTTTCCCCTCAGGAAGCCTTTCGCTAAGACAGTTCTTGTGGAATTGGCCATGTGATATTTGGAAGCCTATAGAGGGCTGTGGTGGAAAATGAAATATCCTCAGCTAAAATCTGGAAAGAAGCTTTCTGAGAAACTGCTTAGTGTTCTGTTAATTCAACTCACAGAGTTACATCTGTATTTCGTGGATCGCTTTGCTAGTCTTATTTCTGTGGAATCTGAGAACCGACATTTCGGATCCCTTTGAAGACTATAGGCCCAAAGGAAATACCCTCCGATAACAAAGAGCAAGAAGCTTTCTGAGAAACTTCTTTGTGTTCTGTGAAATCATCTCACAGAGTTACAGCTTTCCCCTCAAGAAGCCTTTCGCTAAGACAGTTCTTGGGGAATTGGCAAAGTGATATTTGGAAGCCCATAGAGGGCTACGGTGAAAAAGGAAATATCCTCAGATGAAATCTGGAAAGAAGCTTTCTGAGAAACTGCATTGTGATGTGTGACTTCCACTCACAGTGTTACATCTGTATTTCGTGGATCTCTTTGCTAGCCTTATTTCTGTGGAATCTGAGAACAGATATTTCGGATCCCTTTGAAGACTAAAGGGCCAAGGGAAATATCCTCCGGTAAAAAAGAGAAAGAAGCTTTCTGAGAAACTTCTTTGTGTTCTGTGAAATCATCTCACACAGTTACAGCTTTCCCCTAAGGAAGCCTTTCACTAAGACAGTTCTTGTGGAATTGGCAAAGTGATATTTGCAAGCTCATAGAGGGCTATGGTGAAAAAGGAAATATCCTCAGCTGAAATCTGGAAAGATGGTTTCTGAGAATCTGCTTAGTGTTCTGTTAATTCATCTCACAGAGTTACATCTGTATTTCATGGATCTCTTTGCTAGCCTTATTTCTGTGGAAACTCAGAGCAGATATTTCGGATCCCTTTGAAGACTATAGGGCCAAAGGAAATATCCTCCGGTAACAAACACAAAGAAGCATTCTGAGAAACTTGTTTGTGTCCTGTGAAATCATCTCACAGAGTTACAGCTTTCACGTCAGGAAGCCTTTCGCTAAGACAGTTCTTGTGGAAATGGCAAAGTGATATTTGGAAGACCATAGAGGGCTATCTTGAAAAATGAAATATCCTCAGATGAAATCTGGAAAGAAGCTTTCTGAGAAACTGCTTACTGTTCTGTTAATTCATCTCACTGAGTTATATCTGTATTTCATGGATCTCTTTGCTAGCCTTATTTATGTGGAAACTCAGAACAGATATTTCGGATCCCTTTGAAGAGTATAAGGCCAAAGGAAATATCCTCCGGTAACAAACACAAAGAAGCATTCTGAGAAACTTGTTTGTGTCCTGTGAAATCATCTCACAGAGTTACAGCTTTCTCGTCAGGAAGCCTTTCGCTAAGACAGTTCTTCTGGAAATGGCAAAGTGATATTTGGAAGACCATAGAGGGCTATCTTTAAAAAGGAAATATCCTCAGATGAAATCTGGAAAGAAGCTTTCTGAAAAACTGATTACTGTTCTGTTAATTCATCTCACTGAGTTACATCTGTATTTCATGGATCTCTTTGCTAGCCTTCTTTCTGTGGAATCTGAGAACAGATATTTCAGAACCCTTTGAAGACTATAGGGCCAAAGGAAATATCCTCCGATAACAAAGGGAAAGAAGCTTTCTGAGAAACTTCTTTGTCTTCTGTGAAATCATCTCTCAGAGTTACAGCTTTCGCCTCAAGAAGCCTTTCGCTAAGACAGTTCTTTTGGAATTGGCAAAGTGATATTTGGAAGTCCATAGAGGGCTATGGTGAAAAAGGAAATATCCTCAGATGAAATCTGGAAAGAAGCTTTCTGAGAAACTGCTTAGTGTTCGGTTAATTCATCTCATAGAGTTAAATCTGTATTTCGTTTATCTCTTTCCTAGCCTTATTTCTGAGGAATCTGAGAAGAGATATTACGGATCCCGTTGAAGACAATAGGGCCAAAGGAAATATCCTCCGATAACAAGGAGAAAGAAGCTTTCTGAGAAACTTCTTTGTTTTGTGTGAGATCATCTCACAGAGTTACAGCTTTCCCCTCAAGAAGCCTTTCGCTAAGATAGTTCTTGTGGAATTGGAAAAGTGATATTTGGAAGCCTATAGAGGGCTACGGTGAAAAAGGAAATATCCTCAGTTGAAATCTGGAAAGAAGCTTTCTGAGAAACTGCTCTGTGATGTGTGACTTCCACGCAAAGAGTTACATCTGTATTTCGTGGATCTCTTTGCTAGCCTTATTTATGTGGAATCTGAGAACAGATATTTCGGATCCCTGTGAAGACTATAGGGCCAAAGGAAATATCCTCCGATAGCAAAGAGAAAGAAGGTTTCTGAGAAACTTCTTTGTGTTCTGAGAAATCATCTCACAGAGTTACAGCTTTCCCCTCAGGAAGCCTTTCCCTAAGACAGGTCTTGTGGAATTGGCAAAGTGATATTTGAAGCCCATAGAGGGCTATGGTGAAAAAGGAAATATCCTCAGTTGAAATCTGGAAAGAAGTTTTCTGAGAAACTGCTTAGTGTTCTGTTAATTTATCTCACTGAGTTACATCTGTATTTCATGGAACTCTTTGCTAGCCTTATTTCTGTGGAATCTGAGAACAGATATTTCGGATCCCTTTGAAGACTATAGGGCCAAAGGAAATATCCTGCGGTAACAAAGAGAAAGAAGCTTTCTGAGAAACTGCTTTGTGTCCTCTGAAATCATCTCACAGAGTTACAGCTTTCCCCTCAAGAAGCCTTTCGCTAAGATAGTTGTTCTGGAATTGGCAAAGTGATATTTGGAAGCCCATACAGGGCTATGGTGAAAAAGGAAATATCCTCAGCTGAAATCTGGAAAGAATCTTTCTGAGAAACTGCTTAGTGTTCTGTTAATTCATCTCACAGAGTTACTTCTGTATTTTGTGGATCTCTTTGCTAGCCTTATTTCTGTGGAATCTGAGAACAGATATTTCGGATCCCTTTGAAGACTATAGGCCCAAAGGAAATACCCTCCGATAACAAAGAGAAAGAAGCTTTCTGAGAAACTTCTTTGTGTTCTGTGAAATCATCTCACAGAGTTACAGCTTTCCCCTCAAGAAGCCTTTCGCTAAGACAGTTTTTGCGGAATTGGCAAAGTGATATTTGGAAGCCCATAGAGGGCTACGGTGAAAAAGGAAATATCCTCAGATGAAATCTGGAAAGAAGCTTTCTGAGAAACTGCTCTGGGATGTGTGACTTCCACTCACAGTGTTACATCTGTAGTTCGTGGATCTCTTTGCTAGCCTTATTTCTGTGGAATCTGAGAACAGATATTTCGGATCCCTTTGAAGACTAAAGGGCCAAAGGAAATATCCTCCGGTAAAAGAGAGAAAGAAGCTTTCTGAGTAACTTCTTTGTGTTCCGTGAAATCATCTCACACAGTTACAGCTTTCCCCTAAGGAATCCTTTCACTGAGACAGTTCTTGTGGAATTGGCAAAGTGATATTTGCAAGCTCATAGAGGGCTATGGTGAAAAAGGAAATATCCTCAGCTGAAATCTGGAAAGATGGTTTCTGAGAAACTGCTTAGTGTTCTGTTAATTCATCTCACTGAGTTACATCTGTATTTCATGGATCTCTTTGTTAGCCTTGTTTCTGTGGAATCTGAGAACAGATACTTCAGAACCCTTTGAAGTCTATAGGGCCAAAGGAAATATCCTCCGATAACAAAGGGAAAGAAGCT
>NW_020259879.1:0-4612 GCF_003255815.1 Theropithecus gelada
GTGATGTATGACTTCCACTGACGCAGTTACATCTGTAGTTCGTGGATTTCTTTGCTAGCCTTATTTCTGTGGAATCTCAGAACAGATATTTCGGATCCCTTTGAAGACTATAGGGCCAAGGGAAATATGCTCTGGTAACAAAGAGAAAGAAGCTTTCTGAGAAACTTCTTTGTGTTTTGTGAAATCATCTCACAGAGTTACAGCTTTCCCCTCAGGAAGCCTTCCGCTAAGACAGTTCCTGTGGAATTGGCAAAGTGATATTTGGAAGCCCATAGAGGGCTATGGTGAAAAAGGCAATATCCTCAGCTGAAATCCGGAAATAAGGTTTCTGAGAAACTGCTTAGTGTTCTGATAATTCATCTCACAGAGTTACATCAGTATTTCATCGATGTCTTTGCTAGCCTTATTTCTGTTAAATCTGAGAACAGATATTTCGGATCCCTTTGAAGACTATAGGGCCAAAGGAAATATCCTCCGGTAAGAAAGGGAAAGAAGCTTTCTGAGAAACTTCTTTGTGTTCTGTGAAATCATCTCACAGAGTTACAGCTATCCCCTAAGGAACCGTTTCGCTAAGACAGTATTTGTGGAATTGGCAAAGTGATATTTGGAAGGTCTCAGAGGTCTATGGTGAAAAAGGAAATATCCTCAGATGAAATCTGGAAGGAAGCCTTCTGAGAAACTGCTTAGTGTTCTGTTAATTCATCTCACAGAGTTACATCTGTATTTCGTGGATCTCTTTGCTAGCCTTATTTCTCTGGAATCTGAGAATTGATATTTCGGATCCCTTTGAAGACTATAGGGCAAAAGGAAGTATCCTCTGATAAGAAAGAGAAAGAAACTTTCTGAGAAACTTGTTTGTGTTCTGTGAAATCATCTCAGAGAGTTACAGCTTTCCCCTCAGGAAGCCTTTCGCTAAGACAGTTCTTGTGGAATTGGCCATGTGATATTTGGAAGCCTATAGAGGGCTGTGGTGGAAAATGAAATATCCTCAGCTAAAATCTGGAAAGAAGCTTTCTGAGAAACTGCTTAGTGTTCTGTTAATTCAACTCACAGAGTTACATCTGTATTTCGTGGATCGCTTTGCTAGTCTTATTTCTGTGGAATCTGAGAACCGACATTTCGGATCCCTTTGAAGACTATAGGCCCAAAGGAAATACCCTCCGATAACAAAGAGCAAGAAGCTTTCTGAGAAACTTCTTTGTGTTCTGTGAAATCATCTCACAGAGTTACAGCTTTCCCCTCAAGAAGCCTTTCGCTAAGACAGTTCTTGGGGAATTGGCAAAGTGATATTTGGAAGCCCATAGAGGGCTACGGTGAAAAAGGAAATATCCTCAGATGAAATCTGGAAAGAAGCTTTCTGAGAAACTGCATTGTGATGTGTGACTTCCACTCACAGTGTTACATCTGTATTTCGTGGATCTCTTTGCTAGCCTTATTTCTGTGGAATCTGAGAACAGATATTTCGGATCCCTTTGAAGACTAAAGGGCCAAGGGAAATATCCTCCGGTAAAAAAGAGAAAGAAGCTTTCTGAGAAACTTCTTTGTGTTCTGTGAAATCATCTCACACAGTTACAGCTTTCCCCTAAGGAAGCCTTTCACTAAGACAGTTCTTGTGGAATTGGCAAAGTGATATTTGCAAGCTCATAGAGGGCTATGGTGAAAAAGGAAATATCCTCAGCTGAAATCTGGAAAGATGGTTTCTGAGAAACTGCTTAGTGTTCTGTTAATTCATCTCACAGAGTTACATCTGTATTTCATGGATCTCTTTGCTAGCCTTATTTCTGTGGAAACTCAGAGCAGATATTTCGGATCCCTTTGAAGACTATAGGGCCAAAGGAAATATCCTCCGGTAACAAACACAAAGAAGCATTCTGAGAAACTTGTTTGTGTCCTGTGAAATCATCTCACAGAGTTACAGCTTTCACGTCAGGAAGCCTTTCGCTAAGACAGTTCTTGTGGAAATGGCAAAGTGATATTTGGAAGACCATAGAGGGCTATCTTGAAAAAGGAAATATCCTCAGATGAAATCTGGAAAGAAGCTTTCTGAGAAACTGCTTACTGTTCTGTTAATTCATCTCACTGAGTTATATCTGTATTTCATGGATCTCTTTGCTAGCCTTATTTATGTGGAAACTCAGAACAGATATTTCGGATCCCTTTGAAGAGTATAAGGCCAAAGGAAATATCCTCCGGTAACAAACACAAAGAAGCATTCTGAGAAACTTGTTTGTGTCCTGTGAAATCATCTCACAGAGTTACAGCTTTCTCGTCAGGAAGCCTTTCGCTAAGACAGTTCTTCTGGAAATGGCAAAGTGATATTTGGAAGACCATAGAGGGCTATCTTTAAAAAGGAAATATCCTCAGATGAAATCTGGAAAGAAGCTTTCTGAAAAACTGATTACTGTTCTGTTAATTCATCTCACTGAGTTACATCTGTATTTCATGGATCTCTTTGCTAGCCTTCTTTCTGTGGAATCTGAGAACAGATATTTCAGAACCCTTTGAAGACTATAGGGCCAAAGGAAATATCCTCCGATAACAAAGGGAAAGAAGCTTTCTGAGAAACTTCTTTGTCTTCTGTGAAATCATCTCTCAGAGTTACAGCTTTCGCCTCAAGAAGCCTTTCGCTAAGACAGTTCTTTTGGAATTGGCAAAGTGATATTTGGAAGTCCATAGAGGGCTATGGTGAAAAAGGAAATATCCTCAGATGAAATCTGGAAAGAAGCTTTCTGAGAAACTGCTTAGTGTTCGGTTAATTCATCTCATACAGTTAAATCTGTATTTCGTTTATCTCTTTCCTAGCCTTATTTCTGAGGAATCTGAGAAGAGATATTACGGATCCCGTTGAAGACAATAGGGCCAAAGGAAATATCCTCCGATAACAAGGAGAAAGAAGCTTTCTGAGAAACTTCTTTGTTTTGTGTGAGATCATCTCACAGAGTTACAGCTTTCCCCTCAAGAAGCCTTTCGCTAAGATAGTTCTTGTGGAATTGGAAAAGTGATATTTGGAAGCCTATAGAGGGCTACGGTGAAAAAGGAAATATCCTCAGTTGAAATCTGGAAAGAAGCTTTCTGAGAAACTGCTCTGTGATGTGTGACTTCCACGCAAAGAGTTACATCTGTATTTCGTGGATCTCTTTGCTAGCCTTATTTATGTGGAATCTGAGAACAGATATTTCGGATCCCTGTGAAGACTATAGGGCCAAAGGAAATATCCTCCGATAGCAAAGAGAAAGAAGGTTTCTGAGAAACTTCTTTGTGTTCTGAGAAATCATCTCACAGAGTTACAGCTTTCCCCTCAGGAAGCCTTTCCCTAAGACAGGTCTTGTGGAATTGGCAAAGTGATATTTGAAGCCCATAGAGGGCTATGGTGAAAAAGGAAATATCCTCAGTTGAAATCTGGAAAGAAGTTTTCTGAGAAACTGCTTAGTGTTCTGTTAATTTATCTCACTGAGTTACATCTGTATTTCATGGAACTCTTTGCTAGCCTTATTTCTGTGGAATCTGAGAACAGATATTTCGGATCCCTTTGAAGACTATAGGGCCAAAGGAAATATCCTGCGGTAACAAAGAGAAAGAAGCTTTCTGAGAAACTGCTTTGTGTCCTCTGAAATCATCTCACAGAGTTACAGCTTTCCCCTCAAGAAGCCTTTCGCTAAGATAGTTGTTCTGGAATTGGCAAAGTGATATTTGGAAGCCCATACAGGGCTATGGTGAAAAAGGAAATATCCTCAGCTGAAATCTGGAAAGAATCTTTCTGAGAAACTGCTTAGTGTTCTGTTAATTCATCTCACAGAGTTACTTCTGTATTTTGTGGATCTCTTTGCTAGCCTTATTTCTGTGGAATCTGAGAACAGATATTTCGGATCCCTTTGAAGACTATAGGCCCAAAGGAAATACCCTCCGATAACAAAGAGAAAGAAGCTTTCTGAGAAACTTCTTTGTGTTCTGTGAAATCATCTCACAGAGTTACAGCTTTCCCCTCAAGAAGCCTTTCGCTAAGACAGTTTTTGCGGAATTGGCAAAGTGATATTTGGAAGCCCATAGAGGGCTACGGTGAAAAAGGAAATATCCTCAGATGAAATCTGGAAAGAAGCTTTCTGAGAAACTGCTCTGGGATGTGTGACTTCCACTCACAGTGTTACATCTGTAGTTCGTGGATCTCTTTGCTAGCCTTATTTCTGTGGAATCTGAGAACAGATATTTCGGATCCCTTTGAAGACTAAAGGGCCAAAGGAAATATCCTCCGGTAAAAGAGAGAAAGAAGCTTTCTGAGTAACTTCTTTGTGTTCCGTGAAATCATCTCACACAGTTACAGCTTTCCCCTAAGGAATCCTTTCACTGAGACAGTTCTTGTGGAATTGGCAAAGTGATATTTGCAAGCTCATAGAGGGCTATGGTGAAAAAGGAAATATCCTCAGCTGAAATCTGGAAAGATGGTTTCTGAGAAACTGCTTAGTGTTCTGTTAATTCATCTCACTGAGTTACATCTGTATTTCATGGATCTCTTTGTTAGCCTTGTTTCTGTGGAATCTGAGAACAGATACTTCAGAACCCTTTGAAGTCTATAGGGCCAAAGGAAATATCCTCCGATAACAAAGGGAAAGAAGCT
>NW_020259880.1:0-4611 GCF_003255815.1 Theropithecus gelada
AAAGCTTCTTTCCAAATTTCATCTGAGGATATTTCCTTTTTTCACATAGCCGTCTACGGGCTTCCACATATCACTTTGCAAATTCCACAAGAACTGTCGTCGCGAAAGGCTTCTTGAAGGGGAAAGCTGTAACTCTGTGAGATGATTTCAGAGAACACAGAGAAGTTTCTCAGAAAGCTTCTTTCTCTTTGTTATCAGAGGATATTTCCTTTGGCCCTGTAGTCTTCAAAGAAAGGGATCCGAAATATCTGTTGTCAGATTCCACAGAAATAAGGCTAGTAAAGAGATCCACGAAATACAGATGTAACTCTGTGAGTAGATGTCACACATCACAGAGCAGCTTCTCAGAAAGCTTCTTTCCAGATTTCATCTGAGGATATTTCCTTTTTCACCATAGCCCTCTATGGGCTCCAAATATCATTTTGCCAATTCCACAAGAACTGTCTTAGCGAAAGGCTTCTTGAGGGGAAAGCTGTAACTCTGTGAGATGATTTCACAGAACACAAACAAGTTTCTCAGAAAGCTTGCTTCTCTTTGTTATCGGAGTATATTTCCTTTGGCCCTATAGTGTTCAAAGAAAGGCATCCGAAATATCTGGTCTCAGATTCCACAGAAATAAAGGCTAGCAAAGAGATCCAAGAAATACAGATGTAACTCTGTGAGATGCATTAACAGAACACTAAGCAGTTTCTCAGAAAGCTTCTTTCCAGATTTCATCTGAGGATATTTCCTTTTTCACCGTAGCCCTCTATGGGCTTCCTGATATCACTTTGCCAATTCCACAAGAACTGTCTTAGCGAAAGGCTTCTTGAGGGGAAAGCTGTAACTCTGTGAGATGATTTCACAGAACACAAAGAAGTTTCTACGGAAGCTTCTTTCTCTTTGTTATCGGAGGATATTTCCTTTGGCCCTATAGTCTTCAAAGAAAGGGATCCGAAATATCTCTTGTCAGATTCCACAGAAATAAGGCTAGCAAAGAAATAAAGAAAAATACAGATGTAACAGTGTGAGATGAATTAACAGAACACTAAGCAGTTTCTCAGAAAGCTTCTTTCCAGATTTCATCTGAGGATATTTCCTTTTTCACCATAGCCATCTACGGGTTTCCAAATATTACTTAGCCAATTCCACAAGAACTGTCTTAGCGAAAGGCTTTTGAGGGGAACGTTGTAACTCTGTGAGATGATTTCACAGAACACAAAGAAGATTCTCAGAAAGCTTCTTTCTCTTTGTTAACGGAGGATATTTCCTTTGGCCCTCTGGTCTTCAAAGGGACACGAAATATCTGTTCTCACATTCCAGAGAAGTAGGGCTAGCAAAGAGATCCACGAAATACAGATTTACCTCAGTGAGTAGAAGTCAAACACCACAGAGCAGTTTCTCAGAAAGCTTCTTTCCAGATTTCATCTGAGGATATTTCCTTTTTCACCATAGCCCTCTATGGGCTTCCAAATATCACTTTGCCAATTCCACAAGAACTGTCTTAGCGAAAGGCTTCCTGAGGGGAAAGCTGTAACTCTGTGAGATGATTTCACAGAACACAAAGAAGTTTCTCAGAAAGCTTCTTTCTCTTTGTTATTGGGGGATATTTCCTTTGGCCCTATAGTCTTCAAAGGATCCGAAATATCTGCTCTGAGATCCAACAGAAATAAGGCTAGCAAAGAGATCCACGAAAGACAGATATAACTCTGTGAGGTGAATTAACAGAACACTGAGCATTTTCTCAGAAACCTTCTTTCCAGATTTCATCTGAGGATATTTCCTTTTTCACCATAGCCCTCTATGGGCGTTCAAATATCACTTTGCCAATTCCACACGAATTGTCTTAGCGAAAGGCTCTTTGAAGGGAAAGCTGTAATTCTGTGAGATGATTTCACAGAACACAAAGAAGTTTCTCAGAAAGCTTCTTTCTCTTTGTTATCGGAGGATATTTCCTTTGGCCCTATAGTCTTCACAGAAAGGGATCCGAAATATCTGGTCTCCCATTCCTCAGAAATAAGGCTAGCAAAGGGATCCACGAAATAGAGATGCAACTCTGTTAGATGAATTAACAGAACACTAAGCAGTTTCTCAGAAAGCTTTTTTCCAGATTTCACCTGAGGATATTTCCTTTTTCAACATAGCCCTCTATGGGCTTCCAAATATCACTTTGCCAATTCCACAAGAACTGTTTTAGCGCAAGGCTTCTTGATGGGAAAGCTGTAACTCTGTGAGATGATTTCACAGAACACAAAGAATTCTCTCAGAAAGCTTGTTTCTCTTTGTTATCGGAGGATAATTCCTTTGGCCCTCTAGTCTTCAAGGGGATCCGAAATATCTGTTGTCAGATTCCAGAGAAATAAGGCTAGCAAAGAGATCCACGAAATACGGATGTAACTCTGTGAGTAGAAGTCAAACATCACAGAGCAGTTTTTCAGAAAGCTTCTTTCTAGACTTCATCTGAGGATATTTTCTTTTTCACCATAGACCTCTATGGGCTTCCAAATATCACTTTACCAATTCCACAAGAACTGTCTTAGCGAAAGGCTTCCTGAGGGGAAAGCTGTAACTCTGTGACATGATTTCACAGAACGCAAAGAAGTTTCTCAGAAAGCTTCTTTCTCTTTGTTATCGGAGGATTTTTCCTTTGCCCCTATGATCTTCAAAGGGATCCGAAATATCTGTTCTCAGATTCCACAGAAATAAGGCTAGTAAAGAGATCCACGAAATACAGATGTAACTCCGTGAGTAGACGTCACACATCACAGAGCATTTTCTCAGAAAACTTCTTCCAGATTTCATCTGAGGATATTTCCTTGTTCACCATAACCCTCTATGGGTTTCCAAATATCACTTTGCCAATTCCACAAGAACTGTCTTAGCGAAAGGCTTCTTGAGGGGAAAGCTGTAACTCTGTGAGATGACTTCACAGAACACAGAGAAGTGTCTATGAAATCTTCTTTCTCTTTGTTATCGGAGGATATTTCCTTTGGCCCTATAGTCTTCAAAGAAATGGATCTGAAATATCTGTTCTCAGATTCCACAGAAATAATGCTAGCAGAGAGATCCACGAAATACAGATGTAATACTGTGAGATGAATTAACAAAACACTAAGCAGATTGTCAGAAAGCTTCTTCTCAGATTTCATCTGAGGATATTTCCTTTTTCACCATAGCCCTCTATGGGCTTCCAAATATCACTTTGCCAATTCCACAAGAACTGTCTTAGTGAAAGGCTTCTTGAGGGGAAGTCTGTAACTCTTTGAGCTGATTTCACATAACACAAAGAATTTTCTCAGGAAGCTTCTTTCTCTTTGTTATCGGAGGATATTTCCTTTGGCCCTATAGTCTTCAACGGGATCCGAAATATCTGTTCTCAAATTCCATAGAAATAAGGCTCGCAAAGAGATCCACGAAATACAGATGTAACTCAGTGAGATGAATTAAGAGAACACTAAGCAGTTTCTCAGAAAGCTTCTTTCCAGATTTCATCTGAGGATATTTCCTTTTTCACCATAGCCCTCTATGGGCTTGCAAATATCACTTTGCCAATTCCACAACAACTGTCTTAGCGAAAGGCTTCTTGAGGGGAAAGCTGTAACTCTTTGAGATGATATCACGGAACACAAAGAAGTTTCTCAGAAAGTTTCTTTCTCTTTGTTATCGGAGGATTTTTCCTTTGCCCCTATGATCTTCAAAGGGATCCGAAATATCTGTTCTCAGATTCCACAGAAATAAGGCTAGTAAAGAGATCCACGAAATGCAGATGTAACTCCGTGTGTAGAAGTCACACATCACAGAGCATTTTCTCAGAAAGCTTCTTTCCATATTTCATCTGAGGATATTTCCTTTTTCACCATAACCCTCTAGGGGTTCCAAATATCACTTTGCCAATTCCACAAGAACTGTCTTAGCGAAAGGCTTCTTGAGGGGAAAGCTGTAACTCTGTGAGATGATTTCACAGAACGCAAAGAAGTTTCTCAGAAAGCTTCCTTCTCTATGTTATCGGAGGATATTTCCTTTGGCCCTATACTCTTCAAAGAAAGAGATCCGAAATATGTGGTCTCAGATTCCACAGAAATAAGGCTAGCAAAGAGATTCACGAAATACAGATGTAACTCTGTGAGATGAATTAACAGAACACTAAGCAGTTTCTCAGAAAGCTTCTTTCCAGATTTCATCTGAGGATATTTCCTTTTTAACCCAGCCCTCTACGGGCTTCCAAATATCACTTTGCCAATTCCACAAGAACTGTCTTAGCGAAAGGCTTCTTGAGGGGAAAGCTGTAACTCTGTGAGATGATTTCACAGAACACAGAGAAGTGTCTATGAAAGCTTCTTTCTCTTTGTTATCGGAGGATATTCCTTTGTCCCTATAGTCTTCAAAGATAGGGATCTGAAATATCTGTTCTCAGATTCCACAGAAATAATGCTAGCAAAGAGATCCACGAAATACAGATGTAACTCTGTGAGATGAATTAACGAAACACTAAGCAGATTCTCAGAAATCTTCTTCTCAGATTTCATCTGAGGATATTTCCTTTTTCACCATAGCCCTCTATGAGCTTCCAAATATCACTTTGCCAATTCCAGAAGAACTGTCTTAGCGAAAGGCTTCCTGAGGAGAAAGCTG
>NW_020259881.1:0-4611 GCF_003255815.1 Theropithecus gelada
CTCGTCAGCACCCATCAACTCGTCATTTACATCAGGTATAACTCCCAGCGCAATCCCTCCCCCCTCCCCCCTCCCCATGGTAGGCCCCGGTGTGTGATGTTCCCCTTCCCGAGTCCAAGTGATCTCATTGTTCAGTTCCCACCTATGAGTGAGAACATGCGGTGTTTGGTTTTGTGTTCTTGTGATAGTTTGCTAAGAATGATGGTTTCCAGCTGCAGCCATGTCCCTACAAAGGACACAAACTCATCCTTTTTTATGGCTGCATAGTATTCCATGGTGTATATGTGCCACATTTTCTTAATCCAGTCTGTCACTGATGGACATTTGAGTTGATTCCAAGTCTTTGCTATTGTGAATAGTGCTGCAATAAACATAGGTGTGCATGTGTCTTTATAGCAGCATGATTTATAATCCTTTGGGTATATACCCAGTAATGGGATGGCTGGGTCATATGGTACATCTAGTTCTAGATCCTTGAGGAATCACCATACTGTTTTCCATAATGGTTGAACTAGTTTACAATCCCACCAACAGTGTAAAAGTGTTCCTATTTCTCCACATCCTCTCCAGCACCTGTTGTTTCCTGACTTTTTAATGATCGCCATTCTAACTGGTGTGAGATGGTATCTCATTGTGGTTTTGATTTGCATTTCTCTGATGGCCAGTGATGATGAACATTTTTTCATGTGCCTGTTGGCTGTATGAATGTCTTCTTTTGAGAAATGTCTGTTCATATCCTTTGCCCACTTTTTGATGGGGTTGTTTGTTTTTTCCTTGTAAATTTGTTTGAGTTCTTTGTAGGTTCTGGATATTAGCCCTTTGTCAGATGAGTAGATTGCAAAAATTTTCTCCCATTCTGTAGGTTGCCTGTTCACTCTGATGGTAGTTTCTTTTGCTGTGCAGAAGCTCTTTAGTTTAATTAGATCCCATTTGTCAATTTTGGCTTTTGCTGCCGTTGCTTTTGGTGTTTTAGACATGAAGTCTTTGCCCATGCCTATGTCCTGAATGGTACTACCTAGGTTTTCCTCTAGGATTTTTATGGTATTAGGTCTAACATTTAAGTCTCTAATCCATCTTGAATTAATTTTCGTATAAGGAGTAAGGAAAGGATCCAGTTTCAGCTTTCTACTTATGGCTAGCCAATTTTCCCAGCACCATTTATTAAATAGGGAATCCTTTCCCCATTTCTTGTTTTTCTCAGGTTTGTCAAAGATCAGATGGCTGTAGATGTGTGGTATTATTTCTGAGGACTCTGTTCTGTTCCATTGGTCTATATCTCTGTTTTGGTACCAGTACCATGCTGTTTTGGTTACTGTAGCCTTGTAGTATAGTTTGAAGTCAGGTAGCGTGATGCCTCCAGCTTTGTTCTTTTGACTTAGGATTGTCTTGGAGATGCGGGCTCTTTTTTGGTTCCATATGAACTTTAAAGCAGTTTTTTCCAATTCTGTGAAGAAACTCATTGGTAGCTTGATGGGGATAGCATTGAATCTATAAATTACCTTGGGCAGTGTGGCCATTTTCACGATATTGATTCTTCCTATCCATGAGCATGGTATGTTCTTCCATTTGTTTGTGTCCTCTTTTATTTCACTGAGCAGTGGTTTGTAGTTCTCCTTGAAGAGGTCCTTTACATCCCTTGTAAGTTGGATTCCTAGGTATTTTATTCTCTTTGAAGCAATTGTGAATGGAAGTTCATTCCTGATTTGGCTCTCTGTTTGTCTGTTACTGGTGTATAAGAATGCTTGTGATTTTTGCACATTAATTTTGTATCCTGAGACTTTGCTGAAGTTGCTTATCAGCTTAAGGAGATTTTGGGCTGAGACAATGGGGTTTTCTAAATATACAATCATGTCATCTGCAAAGAGGGACAATTTGACTTCTTCTTTTCCTAACTGAATACCCTCGATTTCTTTCTCTTGCCTGATTGCCCTAGCCAGAACTTCCAACACTATGTTGAATAGGAGTGGTGAGAGAGGGCATCCCTGTCTTGTGCCAGTTTTCAAAGGGAATTTTTCCAGTTTTTGCCCATTCAGTATGATATTGGCTGTGGGTTTGTCATAAATAGCTCTTATTATTTTGAGGTACGTTCCATCAATACCGAATTTATTGAGCGTTTTTAGCATGAAGGGCTGTTGAATTTTGTCAAAAGCCTTTTCTGCATCTATTGAGATAATCATGTGGTTCTTGTCTTTGGTTCTGTTTATATGCTGGATTATGTTTATTGATTTGTGAATGTTGAACCAGCCTTGCATCCCAGGGATGAAGCCCACTTGATCATGGTGGATAAGCTTTTTGATGTGTTGCTGAATCCGGTTTGCCAGTATTTTATTGAGGATTTTTGCATCGATGTTCATCAGGGATATTGGTCTAAAATTCTCTTTTTTTGTTGTATCTCTGCCAGGCTTTGGTATCAGGATGATGTTGGCCTCATAAAATGAGTTAGGGAGGATTCCCTCTTTTTCTATTGATTGGAATAGTTTCAGAAGGAATGGTACCAACTCCTCCTTGTACCTCTGGTAGAATTCAGCTGTGAATCCATCTGGTCCTGGACTTTTTTTGGTTGGTAGGCTATTAATTGTTGCCTCGATTTCAGAGCCTGCTATTGGTCTATTCAGGGATTCAACTTCTTCCTGGTTTAGTCTTGGAAGAGTGTAAGTGTCCAGGAAATTATCCATTTCTTCTAGATTTTCCAGTTTATTTGCGTAGAGGTGTTTATAGTATTCTCTGATGGTAGTTTGTATTTCTGTGGGGTCGGTGGTGATATCCCCTTTTTCATTTTTAACTGCGTCGATTTGATTCTTCTCTCTTTTCTTCTTTATTAGTCTTGCTAGTGGTCTGTCAATTTTGTTGATCTTTTCAAAAAACCAGCTCCTGGATTCATTGATTTTTTGGAGGGTTTTTTGTGTCTCTATCTCCTTCAGTTCTGCTCTGATCTTAGTTATTTCTAGCCTTCTGCTAGCTTTCGAATGTGTTTGCTCTTGCTTCTCTAGTTCTTTTAATTGCGATGTTAGAGTGTCAATTTTAGATCTTTCCTGCTTTCTCTTGTGGGCATTTAGTGCTATAAATTTCCCTCTACACACTGCTTTAAATGTGTCCCAGAGATTCTGGTATGTTGTATCTTTGTTCTCATTGGTTTCAAAGAACTTCTTTATTTCTGCCTTCATTTCGTTATGTACCCAGTAGTCATTCAGGAGCAGGTTGTTCAGTTTCCATGTAGTTGAGCGGTTTTGATTGAGTTTCTTAGTCCTGAGTTCTAGTTTGATTGCACTGTGGTCTGAGAGACAGTTTGTTATAATTTCTGTTCTTGTACATTTGGGACCAGATGGATTCACAGCTGAATTCTACCAGAGGTACAAGGAGGAGCTGGTACCATTCCTTCTGAAACTATTCCAATCAATAGAAAAAGAGGGAATCCTCCCTAACTCATTTTATGAGGCCAACATCATCCTGATACCAAAGCCTGGCAGAGATACAACAAAAAAAGAGAATTTTAGACCAATATCCCTGATGAACATCGATGCAAAAATCCTCAATAAAATACTGGCAAACCGGATTCAGCAACACATCAAAAAGCTTATCCACCATGATCAAGTGGGCTTCATCCCTGGGATGCAAGGCTGGTTCAACATTCACAAATCAATAAACATAATCCAGCATATAAACAGAACCAAAGACAAGAACCACATGATTATTTCAATAGATGCAGAAAAGGCTTTTGACAAAATTCAACAGCCCTTCATGCTAAAAACGCTCAATAAATTCGGTATTGATGGAACGTACCTCAAAATAATAAGAGCTATTTATGACAAACCCACAGCCAATATCATACTGAATGGGCAAAAACTGGAAAAATTCCCTTTGAAAACTGGCACAAGACAGGGATGCCCTCTCTCACCACTCCTATTCAACATAGTGTTGGAAGTTCTGGCTAGGGCAATCAGGCAAGAGAAAGAAATCAAGGGTATTCAGTTAGGAAAAGAAGAAGTCAAATTGTCCCTCTTTGCAGATGACATGATTGTATATTTAGAAAACCCCATTGTCTCAGCCCAAAATCTCCTTAAGCTGATAAGCAACTTCAGCAAAGTCTCAGGATACAAAATTAATGTGCAAAAATCACAAGCATTCTTATACACCAGTAACAGACAAACAGAGAGCCAAATCAGGAATGAACTTCCATTCACAATTGCTTCAAAGAGAATAAAATACCTAGGAATCCAACTTACAAGGGATGTAAAGGACCTCTTCAAGGAGAACTACAAACCACTGCTCAGTGAAATAAAAGAGGACACAAACAAATGGAAGAACATACCATGCTCATGGATAGGAAGAATCAATATCGTGAAAATGGCCACACTGCCCAAGGTAATTTATAGATTCAATGCTATCCCCATCAAGCTACCAATGAGTTTCTTCACAGAATTGGAAAAAACTGCTTTAAAGTTCATATGGAACCAAAAAAGAGCCCGCATCTCCAAGACAATCCTAAGTCAAAAGAACAAAGCTGGAGGCATCACGCTACCTGACTTCAAACTATACTACAAGGCTACAGTAACCAAAACAGCATGGTACTGGTACCAAAACAGAGATATAGACCAATGGAACAGAACAGAG
>NW_020259882.1:0-4611 GCF_003255815.1 Theropithecus gelada
GGAGAATGACTTTGACGAGATGAGAGAAGAAGGCTTCAGTCCATCAAATTTCTCAGAGCTAAAGGAGGAATTACGTACCCAGCGCAAAGAAACTAAAAATCTTGAAAAAAAAGTGGAAGAATTGACGGCTAGAGTAATTAATGCAGAGAAGGTCCTAAACGAAATGAAAGAGATGAAAACCATGACACGAGAAATACGTGACAAATGCACAAGCTTCAGTAACCGACTCGATCAACTGGAAGAAAGAGTATCAGCGATTGAGGATCAAATGAATGAAATGAAGCGAGAAGAGAAACCAAAAGAAAAAAGAAGAAAAAGAAATGAACAAAGCCTGCAAGAAGTATGGGATTATGTAAAAAGACCAAATCTACGTCTGATTGGGGTGCCTGAAAGTGAGGGGGAAAATGGAACCAAATTGGAAAACACTCTTCAGGATATCATCCAGGAGAACTTCCCCAACCTAGTAGGGCAGGCCAACATTCAAATCCAGGAAATACAGAGAACGCCACAAAGATACTCCTCGAGAAGAGCAACTCCAAGACACATAATTGCCAGATTCACCAAAGTTGAAATGAAGGAAAAAATCTTAAGGGCAGCCAGAGAGAAAGGTCGGGTTACCCACAAAGGGAAGCCCATCAGACTCACAGCAGATCTCTCGGCAGAAACTCTACAAGCCAGAAGAGAGTGGGGGCCAATATTCAACATTCTTAAAGAAAAGAATTTTAAACCCAGAATTTCATATCCAGCCAAACTAAGTTTCATAAGTGAAGGAGAAATAAAATCCTTTACAGATAAGCAAATGCTTAGAGATTTTGTCACCACTAGGCCTGCCTTACAAGAGACCCTGAAGGAAGCACTAAACATGGAAAGGAACAACCGGTACCAGCCATTGCAAAAACATGCCAAAATGTAAAGACCATCGAGGCTAGGAAGAAACTGTATCAACTAATGAGCAAAATAACCAGTTAATATCATAATGGCAGGATCAAGTTCACACATAACAATCTTAACCTTAAATGTAAATGGACTAAATGCTCCAATGAAAAGACACAGACTGGCAAACTGGATAAAGAGTCAAGACCCATCAGTCTGCTGTATTCAGGAGACGCATCTCACACGCAGAGACATACATAGGCTCAAAATAAAGGGATGGAGGAAGATTTACCAAGCAAATGGAGAACAAAAAAAAGCAGGGGTTGCAATCCTAGTCTCTGATAAAAGAGACTTTAAACCATCAAAGATCAAAAGAGACAAAGAAGGCCATTACATAATGGTCAAGGGATCAATTCAACAGGAAGAGCTAACTATCCTAAATATATATGCACCCAATACAGGAGCACCCAGATTCATAAAGCAAGTCCTTAGAGACTTACAAAGAGACTTAGACTCCCATACAATAATAATGGGAGACTTCAACACTCCATTGTCAACATTAGACAGATCAACGAGACAGAAAGTTAACAAGGATATCCAGGAATTGAACTCATCTCTGCAGCAAGCAGACCTAATAGACATCTATAGAACTCTCCACCCCAAATCAACAGAATATACATTCTTCTCAGCACCACATCGTACTTATTCCAAAATTGACCACGTAATTGGAAGTAAAGCACTCCTCAGCAAATGTACAAGAACAGAAATTATAACAAACTGTCTCTCAGACCACAGTGCAATCAAACTAGAACTCAGGACTAAGAAACTCAATCAAAACCGCTCAACTACATGGAAACTGAACAACCTGCTCCTGAATGACTACTGGGTACATCACGAAATGAAGGCAGAAATCAAGATGTTCTTTGAAACCAATGAGAACAAAGATACAACATACCAGAATCTCTGGGACACATTTAAAGCAGTGTGTAGAGGGAAATTTATAGCACTAAACGCCCACAAGAGAAAGCAGGAAAGATCGAAAATTGACACTCTAACATCGCAATTAAAAGAACTAGAGAAGCAAGAGCAAACACATTCGAAAGCTAGCAGAAGGCAAGAAATAACTAAGATCAGAGCAGAACTGAAGGAGATAGAGACACAAAAAACCCTCCAAAAAATCAATGAATCCAGGAGTTGGTTTTTTGAAAAGATCAACAAAATTGACAGACCACTAGCAAGACTAATAAAGAAGAAAAGAGAGAAGAATCAAATCGACGCAATTAAAAATGATAAAGGGGATATCACCACCGACCCCACAGAAATACAAACTACCATCAGAGAATACTATAAACACCTCTACGCAAATAAACTGGAAAACCTAGAAGAAATGGATAATTTCCTGGACACTTACACTCTTCCAAGACTAAACCAGGAAGAAGTTGAATCCCTGAATAGACCAATAGTAGGCTCTGAAATTGAGGCAATAATTAATAGCCTACCAACCAAAAAAAGTCCAGGACCAGATGGATTCACAGCTGAATTCTACCAGAGGTATAAGGAGGAGTTGGTACCATTCCTTCTGAAACTATTCCAATCAATAGAAAAAGAGGGAATCCTCCCTAACTCATTTTATGAGGCCAACATCATCCTGATACCAAAGCCTGGCAGAGACACAACAAAAAAAGAGAATTTTAGACCAATATCCCTGATGAACATCGATGCAAAAATCCTCAATAAAATACTGGCAAACCGGATTCAACAACACATCAAAAAGCTTATCCACCATGATCAAGTGGGCTTCATCCCTGGGATGCAAGGCTGGTTCAACATTCGCAAATCAATAAACATAATCCAGCATATAAACAGAACCAAAGACAAGAACCACATGATTATCTCAATAGATGCAGAAAAGGCTTTTGACAAAATTCAACAGCCCTTCATGCTAAAAACGCTCAATAAATTCGGTATTGATGGAACGTACCTCAAAATAATAAGAGCTATTTATGACAAACCCACAGCCAATATCATACTGAATGGGCAAAAACTGGAAAAATTCCCTTTGAAAACTGGCACAAGACAGGGATGCCCTCTCTCACCACTCCTATTCAACATAGTGTTGGAAGTTCTGGCTAGGGCAATTAGGCAAGAGAAAGAAATCAGGGGTATTCAGTTAGGAAAAGAAGAAGTCAAATTGTCCCTGTTTGCAGATGACATGATTGTATATTTAGAAAACCCCATTGTCTCAGCCCAAAATCTCCTTAAGCTCATAAGCAACTTCAGCAAAGTCTCAGGGTACAAAATTAATGTGCAAAAATCACAAGCATTCTTATACACCAATAACAGACAAACACAGAGCCAAATCATGAATGAACTCCCATTCACAATTGCTTCAAAGAGAATAAAATACCTAGGAATCCAACTTACAAGGGATGTAAAGGACCTCTTCAAGGAGAACTACAAACCACTGCTCAGTGAAATAAAAGAGGACACAAACAAATGGAAGAACATACCATGCTCATGGATAGGAAGAATCAATATTGTGAAAATGGCCATACTGCCCAAGGTAATTTATAGATTCAATGCCATCCCCATCAAGCTACCAATGAGTTTCTTCACAGAATTGGAAAAAACTGCTTTAAAGTTCATATGGAACCAAAAAAGAGCCCGCATCTCCAAGACAATCCTAAGTCAAAAGAACAAAGCTGGAGGCATCACGCTACCTGACTTCAAACTATACTACAAGGCTACAGTAACCAAAACAGCATGGTACTGGTACCAAAACAGAGATATAGACCAATGGAACAGAACAGAGTCCTCAGAAATAATACCACACATCTACAGCCATCTGATCTTTGACAAACCTGAGAGAAACAAGAAATGGGGAAAGGATTCCCTATTTAATAAATGGTGCTGGGAAAATTGGCTAGCCATAAGTAGAAAGCTGAAACTGGATCCTTTCCTTACTCCTTATACGAAAATTAATTCAAGATGGATTAGAGACTTAAATGTTAGACCTAATACCATAAAAATCCTAGAGGAAAACCTAGGTAGTACCATTCAGGACATAGGCATGGGCAAAGACTTCATGTCTAAAACACCAAAAGCAACGGCAGCAAAAGCTAAAATTGACAAATGGGATCTAATTAAACTAAAGAGCTTCTGCACAGCAAAAGAAACTACCATCAGAGTGAACAGGCAACCTACAGAATGGGAGAAAATTTTTGCAATCTACTCATCTGACAAAGGGCTAATATCCAGAACCTACAAAGAACTCAAACAAATTTACAAGAAAAAAACAAACAACCCCATCAAAAAGTGGGCAAAGGATATGAACAGACATTTCTCAAAAGAAGACATTCATACAGCCAACAGACATATGAAAAAATGCTCATCATCAGTGGCCATCAGAGAAATGCAAATCAAAACCACAATGAGATACCATCTCACACCAGTTAGAATGGCGATCATTAAAAAGTCAGGAAACAACAGGTGCTGGAGAGGATGTGGAGAAATAGGAACACTTTTACACTGTTGGTGGGATTGTAAACTAGTTCAACCATTATGGAAAACAGTATGGCGATTCCTCAAGGATCTAGAACTAGATGTAGCATATGACCCAGCCATCCCATTACTGGGGATATACCCAAAGGATTATAAATTATGCTGCTATAAAGACACATGCACACGTATATTTATTGCAGCACTATTCACAATAGCAAAGACTTGGAATCAACCCAA
>NW_020259883.1:0-4611 GCF_003255815.1 Theropithecus gelada
GGAGAATGACTTTGACGAGATGAGAGAAGAAGGCTTCAGTCCATCAAATTTCTCAGAGCTAAAGGAGGAATTACGTACCCAGCGCAAAGAAACTAAAAATCTTGAAAAAAAAGTGGAAGAATTGACGGCTAGAGTAATTAATGCAGAGAAGGTCCTAAACGAAATGAAAGAGATGAAAACCATGACACGAGAAATACGTGACAAATGCACAAGCTTCAGTAACCGACTCGATCAACTGGAAGAAAGAGTATCAGCGATTGAGGATCAAATGAATGAAATGAAGCGAGAAGAGAAACCAAAAGAAAAAAGAAGAAAAAGAAATGAACAAAGCCTGCAAGAAGTATGGGATTATGTAAAAAGACCAAATCTACGTCTGATTGGGGTGCCTGAAAGTGAGGGGGAAAATGGAACCAAATTGGAAAACACTCTTCAGGATATCATCCAGGAGAACTTCCCCAACCTAGTAGGGCAGGCCAACATTCAAATCCAGGAAATACAGAGAACGCCACAAAGATACTCCTCGAGAAGAGCAACTCCAAGACACATAATTGCCAGATTCACCAAAGTTGAAATGAAGGAAAAAATCTTAAGGGCAGCCAGAGAGAAAGGTCGGGTTACCCACAAAGGGAAGCCCATCAGACTCACAGCAGATCTCTCGGCAGAAACTCTACAAGCCAGAAGAGAGTGGGGGCCAATATTCAACATTCTTAAAGAAAAGAATTTTAAACCCAGAATTTCATATCCAGCCAAACTAAGTTTCATAAGTGAAGGAGAAATAAAATCCTTTACAGATAAGCAAATGCTTAGAGATTTTGTCACCACTAGGCCTGCCTTACAAGAGACCCTGAAGGAAGCACTAAACATGGAAAGGAACAACCGGTACCAGCCATTGCAAAAACATGCCAAAATGTAAAGACCATCGAGGCTAGGAAGAAACTGTATCAACTAATGAGCAAAATAACCAGTTAATATCATAATGGCAGGATCAAGTTCACACATAACAATCTTAACCTTAAATGTAAATGGACTAAATGCTCCAATGAAAAGACACAGACTGGCAAACTGGATAAAGAGTCAAGACCCATCAGTCTGCTGTATTCAGGAGACGCATCTCACACGCAGAGACATACATAGGCTCAAAATAAAGGGATGGAGGAAGATTTACCAAGCAAATGGAGAACAAAAAAAAGCAGGGGTTGCAATCCTAGTCTCTGATAAAAGAGACTTTAAACCATCAAAGATCAAAAGAGACAAAGAAGGCCATTACATAATGGTCAAGGGATCAATTCAACAGGAAGAGCTAACTATCCTAAATATATATGCACCCAATACAGGAGCACCCAGATTCATAAAGCAAGTCCTTAGAGACTTACAAAGAGACTTAGACTCCCATACAATAATAATGGGAGACTTCAACACTCCATTGTCAACATTAGACAGATCAACGAGACAGAAAGTTAACAAGGATATCCAGGAATTGAACTCATCTCTGCAGCAAGCAGACCTAATAGACATCTATAGAACTCTCCACCCCAAATCAACAGAATATACATTCTTCTCAGCACCACATCGTACTTATTCCAAAATTGACCACGTAATTGGAAGTAAAGCACTCCTCAGCAAATGTACAAGAACAGAAATTATAACAAACTGTCTCTCAGACCACAGTGCAATCAAACTAGAACTCAGGACTAAGAAACTCAATCAAAACCGCTCAACTACATGGAAACTGAACAACCTGCTCCTGAATGACTACTGGGTACATCACGAAATGAAGGCAGAAATCAAGATGTTCTTTGAAACCAATGAGAACAAAGATACAACATACCAGAATCTCTGGGACACATTTAAAGCAGTGTGTAGAGGGAAATTTATAGCACTAAACGCCCACAAGAGAAAGCAGGAAAGATCGAAAATTGACACTCTAACATCGCAATTAAAAGAACTAGAGAAGCAAGAGCAAACACATTCGAAAGCTAGCAGAAGGCAAGAAATAACTAAGATCAGAGCAGAACTGAAGGAGATAGAGACACAAAAAACCCTCCAAAAAATCAATGAATCCAGGAGTTGGTTTTTTGAAAAGATCAACAAAATTGACAGACCACTAGCAAGACTAATAAAGAAGAAAAGAGAGAAGAATCAAATCGACGCAATTAAAAATGATAAAGGGGATATCACCACCGACCCCACAGAAATACAAACTACCATCAGAGAATACTATAAACACCTCTACGCAAATAAACTGGAAAACCTAGAAGAAATGGATAATTTCCTGGACACTTACACTCTTCCAAGACTAAACCAGGAAGAAGTTGAATCCCTGAATAGACCAATAGTAGGCTCTGAAATTGAGGCAATAATTAATAGCCTACCAACCAAAAAAAGTCCAGGACCAGATGGATTCACAGCTGAATTCTACCAGAGGTATAAGGAGGAGTTGGTACCATTCCTTCTGAAACTATTCCAATCAATAGAAAAAGAGGGAATCCTCCCTAACTCATTTTATGAGGCCAACATCATCCTGATACCAAAGCCTGGCAGAGACACAACAAAAAAAGAGAATTTTAGACCAATATCCCTGATGAACATCGATGCAAAAATCCTCAATAAAATACTGGCAAACCGGATTCAACAACACATCAAAAAGCTTATCCACCATGATCAAGTGGGCTTCATCCCTGGGATGCAAGGCTGGTTCAACATTCGCAAATCAATCAACATAATCCAGCATATAAACAGAACCAAAGACAAGAACCACATGATTATCTCAATAGATGCAGAAAAGGCTTTTGACAAAATTCAACAGCCCTTCATGCTAAAAACGCTCAATAAATTCGGTATTGATGGAACGTACCTCAAAATAATAAGAGCTATTTATGACAAACCCACAGCCAATATCATACTGAATGGGCAAAAACTGGAAAAATTCCCTTTGAAAACTGGCACAAGACAGGGATGCCCTCTCTCACCACTCCTATTCAACATAGTGTTGGAAGTTCTGGCTAGGGCAATTAGGCAAGAGAAAGAAATCAGGGGTATTCAGTTAGGAAAAGAAGAAGTCAAATTGTCCCTGTTTGCAGATGACATGATTGTATATTTAGAAAACCCCATTGTCTCAGCCCAAAATCTCCTTAAGCTCATAAGCAACTTCAGCAAAGTCTCAGGGTACAAAATTAATGTGCAAAAATCACAAGCATTCTTATACACCAATAACAGACAAACACAGAGCCAAATCATGAATGAACTCCCATTCACAATTGCTTCAAAGAGAATAAAATACCTAGGAATCCAACTTACAAGGGATGTAAAGGACCTCTTCAAGGAGAACTACAAACCACTGCTCAGTGAAATAAAAGAGGACACAAACAAATGGAAGAACATACCATGCTCATGGATAGGAAGAATCAATATTGTGAAAATGGCCATACTGCCCAAGGTAATTTATAGATTCAATGCCATCCCCATCAAGCTACCAATGAGTTTCTTCACAGAATTGGAAAAAACTGCTTTAAAGTTCATATGGAACCAAAAAAGAGCCCGCATCTCCAAGACAATCCTAAGTCAAAAGAACAAAGCTGGAGGCATCACGCTACCTGACTTCAAACTATACTACAAGGCTACAGTAACCAAAACAGCATGGTACTGGTACCAAAACAGAGATATAGACCAATGGAACAGAACAGAGTCCTCAGAAATAATACCACACATCTACAGCCATCTGATCTTTGACAAACCTGAGAGAAACAAGAAATGGGGAAAGGATTCCCTATTTAATAAATGGTGCTGGGAAAATTGGCTAGCCATAAGTAGAAAGCTGAAACTGGATCCTTTCCTTACTCCTTATACGAAAATTAATTCAAGATGGATTAGAGACTTAAATGTTAGACCTAATACCATAAAAATCCTAGAGGAAAACCTAGGTAGTACCATTCAGGACATAGGCATGGGCAAAGACTTCATGTCTAAAACACCAAAAGCAACGGCAGCAAAAGCTAAAATTGACAAATGGGATCTAATTAAACTAAAGAGCTTCTGCACAGCAAAAGAAACTACCATCAGAGTGAACAGGCAACCTACAGAATGGGAGAAAATTTTTGCAATCTACTCATCTGACAAAGGGCTAATATCCAGAACCTACAAAGAACTCAAACAAATTTACAAGAAAAAAACAAACAACCCCATCAAAAAGTGGGCAAAGGATATGAACAGACATTTCTCAAAAGAAGACATTCATACAGCCAACAGACATATGAAAAAATGCTCATCATCAGTGGCCATCAGAGAAATGCAAATCAAAACCACAATGAGATACCATCTCACACCAGTTAGAATGGCGATCATTAAAAAGTCAGGAAACAACAGGTGCTGGAGAGGATGTGGAGAAATAGGAACACTTTTACACTGTTGGTGGGATTGTAAACTAGTTCAACCATTATGGAAAACAGTATGGCGATTCCTCAAGGATCTAGAACTAGATGTAGCATATGACCCAGCCATCCCATTACTGGGGATATACCCAAAGGATTATAAATTATGCTGCTATAAAGACACATGCACACGTATATTTATTGCAGCACTATTCACAATAGCAAAGACTTGGAATCAACCCAA